>NC_063178.1:30100631-30197879 GCF_023159225.1 Perognathus longimembris pacificus
GCCAGAAGTGGAGCAAGACAACCTCAGTGACAGGGCCCAGGCCCAAAGTTCAAGCTTCAGGACCAACACAAATAGAAATAGATGGATAGGTACAAGAGATAAAGTGGGCTGTTTGTAAATGTTGGAGTTCATCTCCGCAGGTCACAGCCACTGCGACATGGGGGGCCTAATTTCTGATTCTTAAACCTGGAGGAGGCCAGTTGTCAGGGAGGCTGAGGGGGAGAGGAGGCTGAGGTGGGAAGAGGCGGCAGGTCTCCACCCCCCACCCCCTCACCTCCACTCCCTCCACTCCCCCCCACCCCCCCACCCCCGGCGCGAAGGCACTGACCCCTGCCATAGGAACTCCCTGTTCACTCCCTCACTGATTCCCTAGTGCTCTGGGCCCAGCATGATGGCATGTCAGGGTAGTCATTCTCAACGTGGATTTGGGAGAGATGAAAGCATTCAAACCACAACAACCTATAAAGCACATTCTTTGCCACTGGTGGCACTACATTTACAAGGGCTTGCATTTATTACTCTCAATCCTCTTTTAAAAAGTTATTTATGTACTACTATGGGAGCTCCAACTCTGGGCCTCATGCTCTTAGCGTTTTCATTCAAGGCTGGTGCTCCAGCACTCGAGCCACCTGCTCCATTTGCAGCTTCCTGCTGGTGGACGGGAGCTCAGTGCCTCTCAGCCATGTCTGTGTGGGGGACACCCAGGGTGACGGGTGCTCTACCAGCCCCAGCTAAACTGGTGGCGCTGGGTGCGGTCTTCTCCCCATGGAGCCTCTGTGGTCAGTGCTGACCAGGGCCTCCGTGGAGTCATAAGGCAGGCACCCAGGCCATGTGGATAGACTCGCGCTTCCTGGAAACAGGAGCTTCTCCCAGTGTGTAACTGGGCTGCCTCCGGGAACGGTGACTCCCAGTCGCTCTCTGGTCCAGGTGTGGCCAGGTGAACGACTTTCACAAGGTGAATGACCTTGGTGAGCTGGACACTTCCGGATCTGAGCATTCGGAGCCTGTCTTTGCTGTGAGCTCCTGGCTTTGTGCTGGTGACATGAGCTCCCTCACTGTCCTCTGGCGTGGGAGGCCAGCCCCGAGCCCAGGGCATGCACACAACTGCCCACCCAACCAAGGACCGACACAAAACTAGTGCACAAAGCCCCTAAACCCACGGAGCTGCAACAGCCCCAGACATTTCCCAAGCCCAGGCACTCTGCATCTAGCTTTACTCTAAACTAGCATCTCTTCCCATTAATCAACAGAGAGCTAATGTGATGGAAATGCCTTCTAGGCAATTTAGAAATTAGTCCCAGGATAAATATTTTAGAGGGGGAAAAAATGAAGAATGTAGAATTGGAACAATTCATTGGTATGGAGTAAGCAAACTCTGAAAGAAACAGAGCTGAGGAAAGTGACCATTTGTACCCCTGTTCAGAACATTAAAAACATCTGGAGGTAGTCGGTGAGACAGCTTGAAATAATTTCCTTCCAAAATGTTTTGTTATTGCAATTTTCCTCTGATATGGTGTTTATTAGCACCATTAGTAATTCTGTTTTAATATGCAAATGCCAGATTTTAACTGAACCATGAATTGATGAGAACTGTCATATTTATAATGACAATACTAACAATCTTGTATATCAAAAGCCATAAACCAAAGTAGTGGATGGTGACGAAGCATGCCTGTCATCTTGGCTGTGGAGGAAAACCAGCCCAGGGAAAAAGCAAGATATGACTTCAAAACTAACCAAAGTAAAAGGGCACGAGACATGGCTCAAGTGACAGAGTACCTTTCCAGCAAGTATGAAGCCCTGAATTCAAACCCCAGTACCATAAAAAAATTAGGAAATTATAGGGTATGAAAGTCAGATGTAAACTTAATTACCACATCCAACTGGCCTCAAATATATTTTGTCACGCAGGCGTTCTTTATAAGGAGCTCAAACTCAAAAATGGAGTGGCTGATTGATAGCTACCCCTCTCTGGGAAAACTGAGGCCTACAACTAAAATCAAGTTATTTCTGCCAGCTCAAGTTATTGTGTGTGTGTGTATGTGTGTGTGCGTGTGTGTGCGCACGCATATGCGTGCACACCCACATACTAGACCTTGGACTCTGGGTCTCATGCTTTTGCTTGGATTTTTCACTCAAGGCTGGCACTCTACCACTTGAGCCCCAACTCCATTTCTGCCTCTTTGGTGGTTAATGGGAGATTTGTTTGTCAGACTTGTGTGCCTAGCTTAGCTTCAATCCGCAGATCTCGGCATGTGGTTAAAGGCATGAGCTATCAGCTCTCATCATTCAAGCTGCCTTTTGTTGACTTGCTATCTAATATGCTCACTAGAGACAGCCAGCTTACAAAAGACACACTGGCAAGAACCCCGAGCTGAGAACAGCTCACATGAGAGATGGCCCGGGCCTCGACTCCTGGAAATGCCACCCAGCACTTTGTAATAGCTCATGTTTTGCAGAGGAACATCAAGACCCTGGGTTGAACGTGAAATTTCTTCCATTTTGAAGCCCTGGGAGGCAAGCAGAATCTGCTAGTAGACACAGACCCTCAGAATCTCCAGGAAAAGACTCTGAGCTGGACTCTGTAGTGATGAAAAGAAATTTTTTAAAAGTTTAAGAAAATGGAGTTATCAAAGGCTTGTTCTGAGCTAGAACTAGAATAAAGGCATCTCATGCAGCAATTCTTTTTCAAGGAAAGAAGAAAAGAGATCTAAGTACAACATGAAAAGTGAAGTATAGCACCAGTGGCTCAAGCCTGTAATCCCAGCTACTCAGGAGGTTGTAATCAAAGGATCGTGGTTCAAAACCAGCTCTAGAAGGAAAGTCCATGAGACTCTTATCTACAATTAACCACAAAAGAGCTGTAAGTCCCACTGTGGCTTAAGTGGTAGAATGCTAACCTAGAGCAAAAGAGCTCAGGGACAGAGCCCAGGCCCTGAGTTTAAGCTCCAGCATGCACGCACATGCTCGCACACACACACACACACACACATACACAAAGGTGAAATTTCAAGAAAGAAACCATAAAGCATGAGCTTTGGTTTTTGTCTCAGGTTTATTGTGAGGCTTTCAAGAACAATGACTATTTCAATAAAAAGAGCCACTCTAGGAAGTGTTCTTGCCAAAAATTAGTGTATAGAATGCTTAACACTCCACGAACAGTCCCTGGCACAGAGAGAGGCGGGAACTGAGTAGGAGATTGTATTATTGGAGATTTCTAGAATCAAAAAGCAAAATGCAATTAAGTAAGCAATATTTGGGAAAGTATGGCGCTGGAGAAGTAGCAAAGTTGATTATGGAAATCAGAATTTAGAAAGTGTATCTTTAACGAAATCTGCCGCTTTCATTTAAGTACAGATTCATGCAAGTAAGGATGGTGTGAGTGACTTAACACACACTTATCAGCAAGCTTTTTTGGCGTTTTTGTTTTTTGTTTTTTTTGCCACCCCTGGGACTGGAAATCAGGGCCTGGCACTGTCCCCTAGCTTTTCCTCTCAAGGCTAGGGCTGTACCATGGGAGCCAGCTTTTTGCTGATTAATTGGAGATAAGGAAGTTCATGGACTACCTGGGCTGGCTTTGAATATTGATTCTGAGATGTCAGCCTCCTGAGAACCAGGATTACAGGCATGGACCACTGGTGCCTACCAAACATTTGACTCACTGCCTGTGGAGGCCATTATAGTAGCAAGACACGATGCAGGGCCCAGGGTCTAGCAGCAGAGCAGGGGAGGCAGGACTGGAAGGAACAGAAAACAAAGCAAGTCCATAAAACTGGCGGGAAGGAGATTCAAGGCCGAGGTAGATACTTAGACTGTAAGGTCCAGCCCTGGAGGACTCTGTGCAGATGCCCCCCACCTGTCTAAATCTGTGCCCAGTACCTGAGTTACCTAGGTAACTGGCACACCTGGAGACAGTTACCGCCTCCTTCTCTGAGGTCACATCCAATCCTCCTGGCCACACCTCCTGCCTTTCCCTACATAACCCGGCTCAACACAAGTCCCTGCTCTCATACTTTTCTCTATTACTCTCTCTTGCTCTTTTCTTTTTCCCTTCCTCCCTCCCCCACATCTCTCCACGACTCCATCTTAGGTGGGCTGGCAGTTTGCCTTTCTCCCAATAAACTCCCTTCTGCCTGAACCATGTGGCGGGTATCCTTTCCTGTGAACTTTCCGTAGACCACAGTTCACTGGCTGTGAATCCACTTTCTGACTGCATTCTGCAAAGATAATGCCGTCTACTAAAATGGCATTTAGCAACCAAACAGTGAGACACGGGGGGAAGCATTCTTGTCTCATTCTTGTCTCATTTGTTCATTTATTTGTCTGATGAGGCAGGCTCTTGCTTTGTGGATCAGCCCGTCTGGGAACTTGGGGCTGTCTTACTGCACGCAGCCTTTCAAATGCTTGGCCGTCCTTTCCCTTGTGAGGAGAATGACTGTCGAGGCGAATGCATGCTCACTAGATAGGCACAAAGTCCTTTTCTCAGATGGAGTCTGAACTGGGGTTAAGAAGAGAAAGCACTGTTGATTGTAAGAGGGAAGTAATACATGCTAATAAGTTGTGGAACATCTGATTAAAACACAAGTGAGCACAGGGCTGTGATGGAGCTGATGGTGAATTGCTGGCGGGGGGGGGCGCTGGGGGAGGCCTTCGAGGCACAGGAAGTAGAATTAAGGAAAAGGAGAGGAGGGGGGAGAGGGTGGGCTCCCTAGTAAGAGCAGCTGGAGATGCTGTGACTCACTAGGGGCAGCCAGCCATCTTGCCCTGGCCTCTGTGGGGTGCTCCCTCTCCAGAGGGAAGCAGAGTGGCTGGGGGGGGGGCATGCATTCTGCAGGGCCTCTGTCCACCCTCTCCTCCTCCCCTCCCCCCCTTCCCCTCAGTACCACAGCTCCATGGCTGGGCTTTTCCCAGCAGTCATCTGTCTCACTGTCCATCCTACAGGCGCATTTGCTTCTTCAGCTGAGTTTCACTCAACTTGTGTGTGTGTGCACATGTGCATGTGTGCCTGTGTGTGCATGCGCGTGCATGTGTGTGTGTGCATGCATGTGTATGCCTGTGTGTGCATGCGCGTGTCTCAGGGCTTGCACTCGGAGTGCTGTCTCTGCGCTTTCTTGCTCCAGGCTGGTGCTCTGGTGGTTAACTGGAAATAAGAGTCTCACAGACTTGTCTTCCTGGGCTGATTTTGAATCACAATCCTCAAATCTCAGCCCCCTGAGCAGCTGGGGTTACAGATGTGAGCCACCAGCATCTGGCCTTTGGTTTTTCTTCAAATATTTACTTAACTTTATCTCTGAGCTGGTTCTTTTTTTTTTTTTTTTTTTTTTTTTACTATTTTGTTCTAAGTCACACAGTAGTAAATCTCTCATTTGTTGTTTCCTTAGTGGACTTCTTGTTATTAATTGCGGTGGGTGCTGAGGCTTGACTTTCTAGGGTCTGAGCCACACTCCCTGCTCTTGTCTCGATATTTTTCAGATGCCAGCTCACATGTAATGGGCCGGGGCCTGACTGCGGAGAGCCCACTACCCATGTCTTCCACAGGGTTGGCCTTACAGGTGCGTTTTTATGGCTGTAAATTGTGAAGCAATACTTTATTAATTTAGGATTTATCTCCATTGTTTCCTCTGTTTCTGGTTATCAGCAAGATTTGGGTAGGACAAGTGAATGTCAACAGACCAGACCAAGGATGCTGGGGAATAGTTCACCTCTGCTCTCTCCACCTGTCTAATCTGGAGCTCAGAAGAAACGATTGACTTCCTCCTGTCTGTCGCAACTATCTGGGACTCAACTGCACAGAAGTTAGGGCTGGTGCAGAAATGTCAGTACTTGTGGACAAAGCAACTGAAAAGCCCACGGAGCAGTTACTGACAAGGAGGACGCTCCCGAGGACAAGGCGCAGAACTCGAAAGCCAGTGTTCCCACACTTCTTCTCCTCCAAGCAGCCCTGGGGTGCAGGCAGAGCCCATCTCCTCTCCCTGCTGGAGCAGGCCCCGACCCCTCAGAGTGCCTGCACCTGGCTTTCCATACCGTCTCTGCAGTTGAACCGGTGATGGTGTTCCAAAGGCCTCTGTGGACCTGCAAGTGCCATGCCAGCTCACATGGACAAGTAGTCCCCTGGCTTGGAGCTGCCCACACGGAGCCCCTCTGCCACGGGTGAGAGGAGGAGGCTGCACACACACACTCACACACGCATGCACTGGGACCCTCATGTGGCCTGGCCCAGACCTCCTCTTCCCTCCATGGGTAAAACCAGATGGCGGCACGCTCCTAGCACACTCCAGTTCTGCGGATCCAGCTTTCTCCACCTTGCTTCTGCTAATGGTCTGCCATGTACAAAATCTCTCAGCAGTAGAAAAACAAGGCCATCATTTCATTTTCCAGTGCTACCATATATATACATACATGTGTGTATGTATACACACATATATATATGTGTGTATATATATACATATATATACACATGTCCATACAATGGTACTTTGTAGTAGAGGTCCATACAATGGTACTTTGTAGTAGAGGATAGATTTATTTATCTGTCTTACAATGTCTCAAGCCATTCAAAATTCTTCACATTAAATCTTGTTACATGGCAACTAACTCATGTTCTCTCTAAAATCTTTTAACAGCTTTCCAAACAAAACCTATCAAAGACAATATACTTTTTGTAAACCAGGCATGAACTGCTCATGCCTGCAATCCCAGCTACTTAGGAGGCTGAGGTCTGAGCTAATGCTACCGTGTTTATTTTCATGTTTAATATCTTTTAACCCACGAGTTAAAAAAATGCTCCAACTCAATATAGAGGCCCATCGCTGGTTATAAAATAGTCCATTACAGCCAAACTATACTCTAATTTTCATACCAAGACTGGTGAGAAAAGTGGGTCACCCTTATATTTGTAAAATATGGAAAACAGCTCCATGCGCTTGAACATGACACTGTTTTTCAGAGTGTAAACCACTGTCCTTGAAATTACCTCATTTTCTCAATCATTACACATCCCATTCCCATGCCTTTATATCAAGATCATTTATCATTACTTTTTGGGGTACTCATCCAAAAGTTCCTGTATAAAGTTCAAAATAAGTTAGGTTTTCATTCATATTTCCAAACACTATCCTAAGAAAAAAATAAATAAAATTAACCAGTGTCAAAATTAAGGACATAATACAATTATAACTGGTTGTCTTGTTCCCTTTTTCATGAAATATCTTTATAAACTACAAAATAAAAGGTACTTTAGGAATCTATTATTCTAGGCATTTATTATCAAAGGTTACTTTTTCGAACTTATGCTTAAGTTTTGTGCCACTACATCAGAAACAGTCATTTCCGCCTGGTGGAAGCTGACAACTGCAGGTGCTCAATGAGAGATACAACCTGGGCACCAAGGCCAGGACTGAGGTAAACCAAGCTCCGTGTCCATGGGTAATACAGGCTTCAAAAAGCAATGAACACACACATCCTCCCTCCCGCCTGTCTTTACCCCACTGCCTCATTAAGATCACTAGTCAACTTTCACTACTGGGCACTGAGCTGTCATCCATCGGCCATGTATTTATCTATGATCTATCACCTGTGTATTTGTCATCTATCATATCTACTGTCTTTTTATATATTACCTATCATCTATAATTTTACTTATGTATGTCAACTACCCTCCATCTTTTGATGTTATATCCACCTACTATGCATATACCATATATTTATTTATCTCTATATCCCTCTACCTGTCAACTATTATCTATTTTCATGTGTCCTATCACATCTATCATCTCTATCATCTATCTATCTACCTAACCTATCTACCTATCTATCAATCCATCCAACCTTCTCTCTATCTACCTACCTACCTGCTTGCCAACCACACTTTTTTTTATCTATGTTGTCTTCATAACTTGGCACACACCTAGGCAGAACTTGAGACCCTATCTCAAAATGTCAGTATAACAAGGGGCTGGGGAAGTGGCCAAGCAGTAAAGTTCCTGCCTAGCAAGCTTGAGGCTATGAGTTCAAATCCAAGCACCACTCCTCATATATGACTTGTTACATCCTGCACACCTAGCTCATTCCAGGAGAAATGAAAACGAACTAGGACAAAGGAGGATACTTGCTACTAAGAAATAGACAGCATTTATCAGACTGTATTACACTTTAAAGTGGCCCTTTTATCTTCTGGGTGGAATCTCTATGTTCAGACATTCTGACACAAAGTGCAATCCTGGAGCCTCACAGACAGACTGCTGTCCTGTGCTGCCAGCCAGCAGATACCCGTAGCCTGAGTCAGAGAAAGGGGATGCAGAAAGCAGTAGAACAGAACAGACCTGGACTGGGCCGGGTTGATAGCAAGGATGTCGGCATATGGCCGGCAGAGACAGCCCGAGACAGGCTGCAAACCTCCCTCCACTTTTCTGATTATTTTAATCCTTACTAGCGCCCTGGGAGGTTATGTTGGGTGGGGCGGCCAAGAGAGCTCAGGACACTTCTGGTCCAAGATGTCTGCAGCCAAGTTTTGGTGCATCTCTGAACCATTTGTATGCTGGTAATCGTGTATAGACATCCTATACCCCCTTTCTGAGCCATTTACCCAATCTACCCCTGTTTATGCACTGTCCTCTCCAACCGCTACCACACAGTGTGAGCTAGATTAACTTTCTGCAGAGGAGAAGAATCTATTGGCAGAACTCAACCCTTTCCCTAATAAAAGCTTAAAAATCAGAATTAGTATGTAAGGATAATTACAAAACACTATCTCTGGCTACATTATGAAAGCACTTAGCTGGAGATGATAACACTTTAAAACAAGTTCATCATACTTCACTTTCAAAGAGCTTCAAGCTTATCTTTTTTTTTTTTTTTTGGCAGTCCTGGGCCTTTAACTCAGGGCTTGAGCACTGTCCCTGGCTTCTTTTTGCTCAAGGCTAGCACTCTCCCACTTGAGCCACAGCGCCACTTCTGGCCGTTTTCTGTATATGTGGTGCTGGGGAATCGAACCCAGGGCCTCATGTATACGAGGCAAGCACTCTTGCCACTAGGCCATTTCCCCAGCCCCAAGCTTATCTTTAAATGGTACTCCAATAAATATGCATAGGAATTTACATATATAGGAGTAAATTTTAAGTGAGAGAAATAGTAATTTCAATGACTGTGGGTGATTTGTGACTTGAAAGGAAAACCACACATCAACTTCCATTATTTCCTGCACAAGATAACTAAGTGTATATTCCCTAAGATAACTGAGCTTTCAAGCTAGGGTATTAACTGTGGTTCACCAGGAATGCAGCGTGAACACCCAAGCATTTTTCATTGAAGTCATCTTAAAATTATGCTAAATGACAACAGATGAACTGATATCTAAAATACAGGTTCATTTGAAAACGTAACAACACGCAGTGGCTATTTCATGCATGCTGATTAGAAACTTTATAATCCAACAAAACATATTAAGGATCTTGAAAGAGTGAACTTATGCCTAAAAAGTAGTCAATCTGACACTAAGATTCTCCTCAATATGATATTGATTTATTGTACATTTTTACTGCTAAATGTATGCCTACCTGAATTACATACAAGGTGATGTATATATATGCATATGCATATGCATATATATATATAAATGTGTATGTGTGTGTATTTACATCTAGTCTATGGAAAGCATCATTTTGGCATTTATAGTACACTGAAATCTAACATGGATAGTGCTATTCATATTTTGTATAAAAATTTCAGCTGATTTGCTACAGTTAAGAATTCTCCAATCTTCTTTTTTCTCAAGCAAATCGCTATGGTCAACAGAAGAAGGAATTGAATAATGGTTGGCCCTCATTGGGTACACTAACTGTCATTGTTCCAGCTGCTAGCTACATGTTCCTAAGAAGTCAGCTGCCCTGAAATGGCTTTTTCTAAAGTCTTCTTTTTAATTGGTTACATTGTATAAATGTTACAACTAAAGTCCTCCCATGGCAGTGGAATGATACCAGAATTTTGAGGTTATTCAAATAACAATATTTCCACAAAAAAATCATTAGTGTTGGGGCTAGAAGGGTATATATTTGTAATAATGAAGAAGTGATGTTTAGGGCTGGGAATATGGCCAATGGTAGAGTGCTTGCCTTGTATACATGAAGCCCTGGGTTTGATTCCTCAGCACCACATATTTAGAAAAGGCCAGAAGTGGCGCTGTGGCTCAAGTGGTAGAGTGCTAGCCTTGAGTGCTCAGGCCCTGAGTTCAAGCTCCAAGACTGGCAAAAAAGAGAGGTGTTATTTACAAAGTACATTAGAGATTAAGATCAGAATAAAATTTACTTATGGGAAAACACACTTTTCTAACATACATAAATATGAAAGAAAGCAAAAGGAAAAGATGAATAATACCTTAAGATTTTGGATCTACTTTTCCAATTATATATTTTTTTGGGGGGCGGGGGGCAGTTGTTAGGCTTGAACTCTGGGTCTGGGCGCTGTCCCTGAGCTTTTCAGCTCAAGGCTGGCAGGCTACCACTTGAGCCATAGTTCCACTTCCGGTTTTCTGGTGGTTAACTGGAAATAAAAGTCTCACGGACTTTCCTGCCCAGACTGGCTTTGAACCATGATCTTACTGATCTCAACCTCTTGAGTAGCTAGGATTACAGGCGTGAGCAACTGATACCCAGCTTCCAATAATACTTTTTAAGTTATCTTTACTTCCTTTTGTTTTGATTGGTATTAATACCTGCAATATCTCAACGCCCTTTTCTTGGGATAAGTGACATAACTGCTCTTTTTAATGTGAAAAAAATAATTTTGGGCTCACAATGAGAGTGGTAGAGTGCTTGCCTGGAATGCATGAGGCCCTGGGTTCGATTCCTCAGTACCACATAAAAAATAATAAAATTATATTCAAAACATAATAATTTTGATCTGATTACTTCCTCTCAAGAAATACTTTCATCCCCAAAATCTTGAATCACTATTATTTAAAAACCTAAGTATGTATCAACTTCACTTTCAGTAATTGGGTATTATTATAATTAAGAAAATAGCTCAAAGATTTACTGTAGTAAGACTGAATGGACATTTTACTCTTTTTTCAAATAAGATAATACTTATTTTCAGGGACCAGGGAAATAAAAATTGAAAATAAACTAAATAATAACTTTCCCAATTATTTTAAAGATAAAAACAAAATTAAACATTCCCTAGCTAGGAAGTAAACTTTTCTCCTCTTTCCTTTTTATACATCTCTTGTGTCTTCTAATATTAAAGATGCTTAATATAACTATAAACTATTTTTATCTAATGTAAATGACATTGTGCCAACTTAAAATCATTAACTTATACAGGAAAAGATCATTGAAATTTCAGTTTTATTTTGATCCTGTATAATCATAATTATGGAACAGATTGAGTAGCTAGTTGTGTTAATGGGATGTTAAGTGAAGTTCAAAGCAATTAAAGCCTTTCCCATCTAGGTCTTTGTACCACAAGACATTCACGGTTTTGTAGAACAGATATTAAAAATAGACTACATTTATATTTAAGCAAATAGATTAGTGGAAAATGTAAATTTTTAAATGTATACATGTTAATGACAGAAAGGTATTTCATAAGCTTTGCATGGCTTAGAGCAGGTCAAATATCAATGCCCCCATTTTAATCACCAGGTTTCCTGGGGGAGAGAAGGCTAAAGAGGTTTTTAAATAGCTCAGTTAAAGAAGAAAACACTAGAGCTGGGAATATGGCCTTGTGGCAAGAGTGCTTGACTCCTATACATGAAGCCCTGGGTTCAATTCCCCAGCACCGCATAATTAGAAAATGGCCAGAAGGGGCGCTGTGGCTCAAGTGGCAGAGTGCTAGCCAAGAGCAAAAAGAAGGCAGGGACAGTGCTCAGGCCCTGAGTCTAAGCCCAAGGACTGGCAAAAAAAAAAAAAAAAAGAAAAAAAGAAGAAGAAAACACTATTACTTGGGGCAATGTACATATCCTTCTGGTGGGGCACACTAAAAGTCAGAAGTAGCCAGGCACCAGTGTCTCATGCCTATAATCCTAGCTACTCAGGAGGCTGAGATCCAAGGATCAGGGTTCAAAGCCAGCATGGGCCTTAGGAAGGTCAGTGAGACTCTTACCTCCAATTAACCACAGAAAAAGCTTCAAGCCACAGTTTGAAGGACGGTAATGTTGAACACAAAAGCTCCTAGGTCCTGAGTTCAAATCCCAGTACTGACAGAAAAAAAATTGAAAAAATTAAAAGTTATAGGCAGCATGAAAAGACAGAGTACTAAGTGTGTATAAGAAAATATATTTTAGGGGCATAAAGGCTTATCAAGTTGAATGATGGACAAACATATGGCATTTGTCTCTGCAGATAGGTGGTAGAGGGGAAAGACTATGACGGCGGCCTTGAATTCAGCCCAGTCCCTTCTCAGTGTGATGGTAACACAGGTCAGGACACACACACACACACACACACACACACACACACACCCTTGTCTTGGTCTCTTTATCTAGAAAGGGGAATTTGATGATAAAGGTCACTACATGAGTGTGCTTGCAAGGCTGGAAGGAGCAGCTAACATTTCCCTGAGACATGGAGTGCGATTAATTGGCACTGTGATTATGGAATGCACAAACCATCATGTCAGATAAGGAAAGTACAAGGTAAAGAATCCTATCGTGACATCATTATCAACTGAGAATTGACTTACATACATACATCCTAAGTCTGAAGCACTGCAAGTAAATACGCTGATATAACTTGAATTTATCAAGGTGTAAACCAGAAGTCTGTATAGAGTTCTATCTACTAAAAACATTGCTATGTTGCTCAAAGGCATAAAATGTGTGTTTTAACAGAATGTGCATCAAGTGGTTGCATTTGTCTTGACTTGTGAGGACTTGAGCACTTCAAGCAGAGGACACAGGTCTGTGTTTGGTGTCGCCACTACTTTTCTTGGTGGGAAGGGTGTGCGGATGGTAGCTAGACTGATGGTGTCGTCTGAATCAGGCCAGCTGGGACTTGCGAGGAAGAGGAAGACGGCTCCTAGAGCGCGTCTCCTCTGAGCCCCACAGAATGAGGAGGCTCTGCCACCTTCATGTCTCCATAGCTCTGTCTGTGTTCAATTTGGAAATCTAGAAAAGGTGAACCCACTTAGTTTCACCACCCATGGCACAGAGACCTGTGCTTCTTTACCTGTGGGCCTTTCCCTTTACAGAAAATACATAGTTGCGTAAAATTGCTATTTCACCCTAAGGACAGATTGATCTCTACTCCTTCTGCTAATACTAATGCTGGAGTCTGCCAGGAAGCAGAAGGTAAGGAATCGGGTGTGGATGCAGAAGTTGCTCGTGTAACTGGTGGAGGAGGGGAAGGTGATACCAAGGGAATCCAGACATTGCTGAGTTTCGTCGACGCGTGCGCCGCCCTGGAGCTGAACATGATGTCATCACATTTCATGTTCTGTGAGATGCTCAGTCGCCATTGTTTTTTGAAAAACTGAGAACCCGTTGCCCTATTTGTGCACTAGTCCTCTTGCAGAGTCTATATTAAAAGAGGGAATAACACAGATATGGTCTGTCTTACAGATGCAGAAAGAGATGTTTAATATTGTGCACATCCCCGAAGGCCACAAAGTTCACAAGGACTGTGTACCAAATTCTAAGTCATTTCCACAGGGAGCCCAAATTCTTGTTCCTTCCACCAATACAGAAT
The DNA here is from genome assembly GCF_023159225.1 of Perognathus longimembris pacificus. Lineage (NCBI taxonomy): Eukaryota > Metazoa > Chordata > Mammalia > Rodentia > Heteromyidae > Perognathus > Perognathus longimembris. The sequence continues at coordinate 30,114,314 of NC_063178.1, forward strand.
ATAAAAAGAACCACCAAAGCAATGTTTTCTCAAAACCAAAGATCAGCCTCCTGCATTAACATGTCCAGGTAGGCAAACACCCAACAACTGGCACCATCCCTCAACATGAGAGACTGCCATGGTACTTCATTCATACCCATGGCTGGGCCTGTGTAGACGCCTAGGTACATGTGTGGATAGGATTGAGGTCCGAGGCCAGGCCCGGGCAAAACTCTACGACCGCATTTCAAGAATGACTAATGCCAACATGAGCTGAGGGCATGGCTCAAGTGTAAAAAGCATGTCTTGCAAGGCCCTGCTCAAGTCCCAGCTCTGGAGACAGATGAGAGGCAGGGAGGAAGAGAGCTGGAATTCACCTTAGAGTACTGAAGCATGCTCAGCGTACATGTACCTGCCCACAGACGATGACGCAGCTATGTATGAGCGTGTTACAACTCAGACACGCACGCTCGTGAGATCTGAACAGGCAGTTCACTCAACCTCTGAATTTCTTTCTGAGCAGAAAATAAATAATTCTCTTAAAGCAGAAAGTGTTTGTTTTCTTCTTTAATTTCTCAGTTGCTGTATGGATTCTGTTCTCTCTGCTGACTCCTGGAGTGTGTCTCACTAATTAATGAGCATATTATAATACGAACTTCTTGACAAAAGGGAAACAAATGGTAGACACAGCCCAGGAGAACATGAGCACTGTCAGCAAAGAATTAACTCTGGGAGGAAGGAAGGCAGAGAGGCTGGAAGTTCCCCTGGCCTTGTTCTCTTCCCAACCCCCAGGGGAGGTAAGGCCACTTGGGTAACAAAAGCCCACCTCCTCCAGGGGAGGCTAATTATTGCTACATAATTAACCTCACAAGAAAATGGTTCAGATTAATGAAGCAGTGTTTACTGGGGTGATTACAAGCTCTTAGAATGGCTATGAAAGGTATTTGTTTACATAATTACCAACATGGAGAGTAACAATGGATTCTGGGTAAATTGTTGCAATGACTAATCTAGATACCAATTTTTACAAATCAAAGCCTCTCTATTTTGTAATGCTATTGCTGAACAAAGGGAGAGGGGGAGGAGGGGGAGAGACTGATGGCACAAGGGAAGGAGAAATAAGAAAAGAGGTGGAAGCAGAGAGAAGTATCTGCAGAAAAGGTCAGAGCCTTGTCCTGACCTCAGGAGGAATTGCCTTGCTAGAAGGAACTATTTCCATTGAGCTTTGTATCAATCATGGGTCAACAAAAGACCACCACATCCACTGTCTAGCTCAGTTTCAATACACACAAAAACTCAAACTCTGTGGATACATCTTGAAAGCGTGGTATGCTACATAAAGACAGGCTCTTTAGTTTCTCTGGGATTTGTTTTAGGTAGGCTAGAACAAAAATATTGTCATAAGTACCTAAAATGAATCTCAAGGTTGATAGCTTAAAGTTCAAGTACAGCCACCTCCAGAAAACAACCCTGTGGGGCGAGTTTCCCCATACAGGGACGCAGTTGCTTCTGTTGAGCAACAGACTACACCACCCATATGCCTACCAACCCTTTGCACAATCACCACACCAAATCCTCGACCCTCCTTGCAAGCCTGCTGACACAGGTACTCTTGCTCCGAAGCGAGAAGGCAGCCATGCCCTTGCCGCGAGGCCATCAAAGGTGTGTACGGCCATGACAGTGAGCCAGAACTCAGAGCAGGGCTCCCCGTGGCTCAGGCTGATGAGGAGGCCCAGAGGGCTGCCTGGTTGGGAGGTGGCCGTCCAGACAGCTCCAGAGCAGGGAGCAGGGTCACTCCTGGCCGCCCCCACCAGGCAGAACTTCCAGGATAACCCCACGCACACACAGCAGGGCCTGGACGCGACTTCCATCTGCACGAGGCTAGAACGCCCCAGTGGCATCTTGAACCCTGACATGTGGCCACCAAAGCCAATGGCCTTCAAGCTACAGCCAAGAAGCCACCCTCCTGGGAGGGAGGGAGGGCATCCATCACAGGTGAAGAGCTGCAGGAACTAAACCTGCCATGAAGAGCCCCAGGAACTAACCTGCCTTGCTCTAACAATCTTGGTTTCTATATGGAAGCTTGGCTGTGTGCACCTCAACAGAAAGTTAGGAGAAGCCGTGTGTGAGCCTCATGTGGAAGGCGTGGCGCCTGCACATCTAGCAGCGGACGAGTGAGAAGGGTTCTAAGGAAGAAGTTTCCAGAAGGATCAAGGCAATCCAATGGCTGAGCACAGCTGTGTGGAGTCGGCTGACAGGCAGGGCTATGGGGCAGGCTACGGGGAAGCTCCGTCGCTCCCTCTGGGAGCTGGGGCCAAGGCCCCATGGAATCCAGCCAGACTGGGGGCGAGAGGAGAAATGTCTTATCACAGCACATCCAACCCCCCACTTAGTTATTTTGTCTAAATCAGGTCTACTGTTGAAAGGACCAATATTTTTGGTATGGCGGTACCAGGGCCTACACTCAGGGCCTACCTGTTCTTCCTTAGCATTTTTGCTCAAGGCCGGTGCTCCGCCACATGAAGCACACTGCCCCTTCTGGCTTTTCGGTGGCTAATGGGAAATAAGCATGTCACAGAATTCCCTTCCCCGGGCCAGACTCCCGAGTGGCTACGGTGATCGTGCTGCGCTAACAAATCCGTTCTGCTGATTTGTGACCGTGGTGGTGGTTTTGTGGTTTCTGTGGTCACAGGATGCGCAGGCAAGCACATGCAACATTTATTATGCCTCGTAATTCACTATGCTCACTAGAATCAATTGAACACCAAATACGGTCATCAGAAATTTCCCAGGAAACCACAAAAGACTAAGAAGCCATCCATTTCTCAGAGAGCTGATGTTTCAGGCAGAGCAAAGGCTTAAGTCTCTGTTCTGTGCAAAGAGAGCGAGGCGGCTCTGGAGGCTGAGACCACCTTGCTCCAGAGCCACAACGCCTGTGAGAACGCACGAGGCCCCCTGTACTGGTTTCACTTCTTGGGTCTTCTAGGTTGCAGCAGCTGAGAAGAGTCCAGGAGAGCAGATCTCATCTGCAATGGGAGTTGCCCAGACGACCCCCCTGCCCTGTCCCAGGGCCAGGGTGTGGGCATAAAGAAACAAAGTTGGCCAGACTGAAGTGCAGAAAGTTATACAAACTGCTGATCTCTGTCTTCCCAAGTTATTTTCTTTTCCACCTTACAATTCTCATGGGTGGAAAATACAAGAGCAGACATGTTCAGGATATCCAGAAACCAGTAAACATTTATGACTATAGCCAAATATATATATATATATAATATCATAAAACTGCATTTCTAAACAACTTCAGTAAAATAAAATGAACCTTTCTGGAGTTGGGAATGTGGCTTAGTGGTAGAGTGCTTGCCTTGTATGCATGAAGCCCTAGGTTCGACTCCTCAGTACCACATAAACAGAAAAAGCTGGAAGCGGCGCTGTGGCTCAAGTGGTAGAGTGCTAGCCTTGAGCAAAAGAAGACAAGGACAGTGCTCAGGCCCTGAGTTCAAGACCCAGGACTGGCAAAAAAAAAAATTTCTTTCCATCTTTCCTTCTTCCCATCCCTCCCTCTTTCCTGCCCTCCCTTCTTTTCTTTTCTGTCTTTCCTCCTTTTTTTTTTTTTTTGCTTTTTGAGAAATTATCAAAATGTTATTTTTTAAGAGTAAAAATAAAAGTTTTTTTTAAAAAGCACAGTTTTCCTTTAGAAACAAGAGGAAACACTGGCATGTCTTATTCCTTTGTAGGGCTTATATTTATGGCCTGGAAGCACTGTTCCTGAGCTGGTTTTGTTGTTGGTGTTATTGTGTGTTCAAGGCTAGCATGGTCTGCCACTGGAGCCACAGTTCTATTTCTAGTTGTCTTTGTCTTGGTGCTTAGCTGGAAATAAGAGTGGCTTCCTACCGACTGGAATCCTCAGGTCTCAGCCACCAACACCCAGCTACTAATTGTTTCTTTAATGTGTGCCTTTTGTTTCTGCTATGCTTTTATGAGTAAGAACAACAAGAAAAATAAAACTTGAAGCAATACCTGAAAGTGTCTTTAGGTATTTATTTTTGGTATTCATTTTTGGTATGTACCTTTCCATCTTTACAATGATCTTAATTCACAACTAAATCTTCATCTGTCAGGAATTTTTATGTTTAACTTGGGAGACTACGCGAAGGTTTTTTCAAATTTCTTGGAAATGACCCCATGTTCTGGCTTCACATTAACATATTAAAATTACTTTTCAGGTCTAAGAGGATAGATAATCCACAAACCAATAGGTAAATGTAGAAAAGCTTTGCGAAGCTAAGTTAAATCAGTCATTAGGATGAATGCATAGAAGACACGGAGCTGACATCTTCCTTCCGGGGAGGCAGAATAATGGAGATAGGAACCATGGGAGAAGGCAGCCACGATATTCAATGCACACAGGTGACAATGAAGGCAGGTACACTGAAAGGACAGGTGGGCGGGGGAAAGACGGGAGGAGTGTCGCAGAGCTCATGTCAGTCTAGAGGGTGCCCTACGCATGAACTGACGCACTGGACTGAAACCACTGTACAACTGCTTAAAGACAGTAAAAACAAACTAACATCACTGAACTAAAGAAGCAATCTACTGGCTTTACTTTTCATTATGATTACCTCATCATTTAGTCAGACTGAATTTGCAAAACACTGTATGTAAAATCTTCAGTAAATTCCACATAAGAAGGACAACCGGAAAAAAAAAAAAGCTGGGTTTTGGCCCAGTCTCCTGGCTACAGCTGCAAGGCTGGCTCGGGCCTGCTCCGCGCTCCCTGGGGCTGCCAGGAGAAGGACCTCCATGAAGGTCCTTTGAGAGGCAACGAGGCTCAGATCCTTGAGTCCCATCAAGTCTAGAAGGGGGAGGACTCCCTGCCGGCCACAGGGCTGAAGGAATACGATGTGGAGGTGATGACAGCGCCCCAGGAAGAGAGGCCGGGTGCCCAGGGCAGCCACCAGTAAAGGAAGGCAGCCGACTGCCCACCCCATCCCCCCCTGCAGACAGACCCCAGAGGAAGTGAGCAGCCCAGCCCAGCCCTCTCCCATCCTCAGTGGATGCTTCTCAAACAACCCAAAGATGGGGTACGCTGTTTCCCCAGAGCACAGATGTCCCCAACTAATGACAGTCAGGTCAGATTCCAAAGAGATCACAGACATGCAAGCAGACCCTAGACTTGAACCACACCGCTCTTTCAGTGTAATGAGCTTAGACTGAAAGTCGGTGGTTTTCAAGACCCACATAGGATGTGGTATGGTGACCCACCCTGGCAGAGCAAGGAGGGAACCTCGGGGTGCTGCCCTGTGTGGGGCCGTCTGTCTGAACACTGGGGCTGGCGCGCTCTGATCCTCCTCCTGGCTGGACCCGCTCAATGAGCTCTGTGGACGCGGCCTGCACACCTGAGCCTCTGCTGTGCACGGTGGGCATGTCAGTGAACACAAACACAAAGAGGAGGCACGCTCCACCCAAGCCACGCCCGGGTTTATGTTCAGATCCAGGATCGGTTCATCCTGTGATACTTACACCAGAAAACGCGGAAGGCCCAAGAAAGTCTAAGATGAGGTCCAGAGGCAGGTGTTGCCCGGATGGGGACAAAACTCAGCTTCTACAGCATCTTATTTGAACCAATTTGCAATTTGTTTTTAGAAGACCATGGCATTTAGAATATTCTGAACGTGCCACACCAAAGAGGACGAATAATATTTTCCTTAAGCAGTTATTGTTCAAACAACACAATATGCACGGCAGAGTTTTCTAGCTGAAATGTCTTTCCTGGATGCTAGGTTTTAATACAGTTTTCTTTAAGGTATTTATTTTCTTTGTCACATTTTGGCTGGTACTGGCGTTTGAACTCAAGACCTATGTCTGCAAGGCAGGTGCTTTATTATGGGAGCTACACCCCAGCCCTGCCTGCTTTCATGATTTTTCAGACAGGGTCTCGTGCCTCTGTCCTGAGCAAGCTCTGGACGCCCATCCTCCTACAGTCCTCGCCCTCGGCCGGGATGGCACCAGCATCCACCTCCACTGTCTCCTGTCTCTACTCCCCAAGGATCTGGTGTACAGACAGGAGCTCCTGCACCTAACCCTGTTTTTTTTTTAAATCAAATGGCTTAGCTCTGATGTTTTACAGGTGAATTGTAGATGAAGATCGCTTGTAAAGTGTGTTTTACAGGAGAATGAATTACTTGGGTCTACTACTGTAAACTTAGTTGTCCCAAAGGTTACCAATTTTTTAATCACCTCAAAAGGAAGAAGCATCAATGAATCTTGAGTTGAGCCTCCCAAACCCAAGTGGTCACTCTGCCTTTGTTGCTTCCAGACCAGAACCTTCTGTGAAAATTAGAAACACATTGCTATCTCTCACGTCCAGGTCAGGCAGGGGCCCAGTCCTCTGAGACAGGAAAGTTTTGGGGTTCCCCAGAGAGATGAGCGTGTGCATGTGGAGTCTCACGTGCGGTATTTTAATCACCCTGCCTGAAGAGAAATCCAGAAGCTTCAAGCCAGTATGCAAGGATCAGTGACTCTGTTTCCCCATCCAAATGTACCATCCTTGGTGGGCGGCGGGTTGGCTGAGGGTCTGCTCCGCACCACTTCTTTGAAAGAAACGCCAGCGGAGCCATAGTTTCTGTTCTCTACGGTTTAATTTAGACCGGCATCTCAAGACGAGTCTGCTCACAATCATCTCAAAGTGGTCTTCTTCTTCTGTGAACGGCAGCACCAGAGCCATCCATGGCAGCTCCACCCCGGGATGGCCAGTGGGGCTTGGCCGGGCTTGCCACGGCTCCCCGCGTACACCAGGACCGCTCTGATCCGGCACAAAACAAAACGCACCCCACAACGCGGCTCGGAGCTCCTTGTGGGGCACCCTATGTTCTTAGGCAAGTTCAGACGATTAAATGGCATTCTCCGTCATGATTATCAACCATCTGTGGTTTATAGCCACAGAATAACAATCCTAAAATGTTTCAAAAACAACACTGATTTGAAGTGAATCTTTTTATGTTAATGAAGAGAGGTAAAATTTAAAAGACTAGGAGAAGTCAGTCAGATAAATATCATTAATTATATATATTATATATATGTGTGTGTGTGCCTATCTCTATATATCAGTATCTATCCCCTCTGTCTTTCTGTTGATCATCTATCAAACAAACATATATGCATACATGTATATGTAACATATAACAAACAAACAAGAAGTAGGTGAAGTAGTTGGGGGCTGGAGTCTGACACCTGTAATTCCAGCTACACAGAACAGGGACATGGGAGGATCTTGGCTCAAAAGCAGACTACACAGCTCAATCTCAGAGACACCAGCAACTAGCCAGAGGTGGAGTGCCAGCCTTGAGAAAAAGCTAGGCAAGAATGAGTTCCTGAGCTCAAATCCCAGTAGAGACTGGCACAGAAGACAGGGAGAGAGGGAGAGAGGGAGAGAAGGAGGGAGGGAGGGAGGGAGGGAGGGAGGGAGAGAGGGAGGGAAGGAGAAATCAGGTCAATCATAGCTGTTGCTACTGTTCAGAATACACTTAAATTCTCACTCCACAGGGACACAGTTATCAGTTAAAATCATAGTTTAAAACATCTCCACAACTCTGCTTACAATGCCTAGGTCACTGGAACTTTCCGCTGACCTCAGGTTGCCCGCCAGGGGTAGCAGAGTATCGCGCTGGAGATCTGTTCTGCCACACTAACGTACACAGCTGGAAACACACGTGGCCCCTGCACGACACTTTCCCTGTGCAGATTCCCAGCCACACTGACATCACCAAAAATGGAAACGTTTCTTCCATTTCCATCCCAAATCTCCTCTGCTACTCCCCATCTCAACACGCATTAAGAATTCCACACACAGATCCCACGCTGAGTGCTCACAGGACTCCCAGTTCCTGGATGAATGTGGTGTGTGTGTATGCACAGCAATGGTGGTGCCAAGGAATCAAGCCCCAACCACTGTGTGCCCTCCTGTGCACATGCACACACGTGTACACAGCTCACACACATGCATACATGTACACACATGCACACTTTAATCTAATGCAGCCCTCCATCTTGGAAAGCAGTGCCCATTGAATTAAATCATGGCACTTTTCAACGGTGACTCTAGGTGACTGAGTCATTGTAGGGACTGCAGCAAATTATTCCTTGTGTTTCAACAAAATGACACAATCAGAAAATGTTAATATGTCTGTCTTATCAGTCTCATTAACTGGATTGAGAAGAAGGTCTCCAGGCACTGGCTCGTTATTTTACTTGTGATTTCTCATTTGTCTATACTCCGGGCCTCTTGCTGGAGGGAAGAAGTTAATGGGACAGGGTAAAGGCATTAGCACGTAGAATGAATGACAGGTTGAAATGCTGCCCTCACTTGCCATTACCTAAAGACTCAGCACCTGTTACATAAAACAAATAATGCATTTATTTTATTTTGTTGTAACAAACTCTAGTTTGAGTCAAGAACCAGTTGGCTTTTGTAGGTAAAATATGCCAGAGTAATTCAGAAGAAAAGCATACCCAATGGAAGGCACTATCTTGAAAATTCAGTTTCACAGCAGAACGGGTGTGTGCATGTGTGTTTGTTGTGGGGTTTGAACTCTGGGCCTGGGATCTGTCCCTGAACTCTTCAGCTCAAGGCTAGCACTCTACCACTTGAGAAACAGTGCCACTTCCGGTTTCCTGGTGATAAATTAGAAATAAGAGTCTCACGGACTTTCCTGCCTACACTGGCCTTGAACCGCAATCCACAGATCTCAGGCTCCTAAGTAGCTAGCATTACAGGCACCAGGCACCCGGAAATATAATTGCATTAGGAAATAAAGGATAAATAAAAAGATATCGGCAGCTGGATTGCAAATCAAGTATCTTAATTTTTAAAGAAATCTAATCATTGGCATATTTACATCAGCTGTAGATAAACACTTGTAGAAAGAATCTTGCTCAGGCTCATGGTGGTACCCCTGTACGCCAAGTATACATCAGACTCTGTGTTTCCCAATGCTATTCATTCACCAACATTGCCACACAATGAGGTTTTTCTGCGTAAATGTGTATACATACATATCTGTGTGTAATACATATATATGTGTGTATTATAGGTATTTATGTATGTATACGTATATAGATAGATATAGCTGGATATACGTGAGAAGTACTTCCTAAGTTATCTGGCACAAGGACAATCATGGCATTAGGTTTGTCCTGGCCTATAACTTTAGTAGTCGCCTACTGTCAGCATATTTAGAGTTCCTCATGAAGAGTTACGAACAGAAGCCCTAAAACTGTCTCCAGAGTACTCTTTTCTTCCCAAGAGATTGCACATATTTATTTGTCTTCCACTTGTGTATCGGATGGTTTGGGAAATTATACTATTATGCAAAACTAGAAGACAAACAACAGGAACTCAGACAGGGAGGAGCTGGGGAGATTCCTTAGCAGGCTTCTCCCATGTTGCCATGGTCAGCAAGCCATACTTATCATTAATATTGTCAAATAAATACATAGGGAATAAAGGATGCCTCTCAATGGTTTCACTCTTTGGTTTGTTTGTAGGTTGTTTAATCATTCTAAGTGAAGTAAGACAGAGCCACAGAAGCATAGACTGTATGGTTTCCCTCACTGGGAATAATTAGTACATGTCCAAGATGATCCTAGCAGAAGATCACGATAGTTCAATAGCTATCTATGTTCATATGAACACATAAGATGATGCTAAGCGAAATTAACTCCAAGTTATGGAAACAAGTGGTTCATCGTTGTTATTTTCAACATACTGTGTGAAATTATGTCCTTTTTCTTTTGTCTCTCTTTCCCACGGTTTTACCCCTGATGTCACTGTAACTGATTTGGTACCCTGGATATTGTATAGACATGTACTGGAAATAGAGAAGGGAAGGGGAATATCAAAATCCAGAGACAAAGGACAAAAAGATAAACAATGCAACAGCAATACTTACACAACTATATGCTGTAAGCCAACTGTACAACTCATGGTGGGAGGGAAATGGGGAGGGGGCAGGGGGGGAAAAGTGAGGGAGAAGGTAACAAGTTGATAAGAAAGTACCAAGTGCCTTATGTATGAAACTGTGACACCTCTGTACATCATCTTCACAATAAAGAAATGAATTACAAAAACGTTATTGAACAACTTCTTGGTGCTCTGGAAGTGGCATCACTCCTCCCTGAAGGGAGGTGGGCAGGACCTCGATGGGGCCCAGCCCCTCCCCAAGAGGGGACTGAGCCACAGGTGCCTGTGAGGGGCCTTTGAGCTCCCTGCCTTTCTGGCTTGAAGACTTCCAGGACTAGGGGGTGGGGGGGGGAAGGCGGAAGTGTGATGGAATTTCACAGTTCAAGCTGAGGTGTGCTCTGTGTGTGTGCGTGCGCGCGCGCACGTGGCGCACGACTGAACATTGTGGGAATCACTGAAAGAGGACAAGAGGTCAGGATGCACAGAATGAGTGCATGCCCTGTGTTCTCACAGAGTGTGGATGGGGCAGTTGTCCTCACAGGAAGAGGATGGAGAGAGGGAGATCAAGTAGGACCAATTAGAAATAAACAAGGACAATTCCTCAGGAGCCCTGACAGGTCCCCGAGATGCAAACACACCCACATTTGGCTGAGGCTTACCCTGGCACTCAGCAGGACTTCCCCTGGGAGGGGGGGTGGAGGGCCCAAGGCAAAGGTGGTCTTCAGACCTTCCAACTCCCTTTCACGTAAGAGGAGCCACTAGAAACAAGAACCCCATTAAGGCTTTCTATTAAGTTAAACATCTGCTTTAATTTCTCATTTTAAATGAAGTAGCCAAACAAAAATGATATCATGCCTATATATTTTATATTATATATGTGTGTATATATATCCTTTTTCATGAGCCTCATTGCTTCTGTGCTCTCCCTTAGCTTTTCACTCAAGGCTGGTGCTCTATCACCTGAGTCACGCCTTCATTTTTGGTTACAGGGACCTTCCTGACTGGGCTGGTTTTGAACCAGCATCCTCAGATCTCTGTAATTCCAGTGACCAGGCATAGCACTCCACAGCTGTCAGAGGTTGTGGGTGGGGCCCCGGAAGCTTCCCCCACCCCCCACACCCCCCAGCTCTCCAGCCCCACCCTGTGACTCCTGTGACAAAGTCAGGAGAACAAGCTTCCTAAACCAGGCCAGCCTTCCTTCTTAGCCAAGGAACTTGGACACTGTGCAGATAAACCTTGCATTTCTCTCCTTGGTGTCTTGGACAATAGTGTGAATATGTTTGCACAGGAAATGTGAATTATCACGTAATATACCACCTCATTTCAAGAGCCAGCGCTCCGAGTTTTCATATAGAATGAAGATACCTGGAGTAAAAGGTAATGTCTAAGCAGCCCAATTCCACATCATCATGAGCCTTGAAGGGCTATCAGAGAATCCTTTTGTATTATTGCTTCTATCAGTGATGTCAAATATTGAAGATCTAATGTACTTTGCATAAATAAATTTGAGCAACTCAACTGTCACGATGTTCACATGGCCTCTTGGCACTGCCTCTTCCCCATAAGCTTCTGCTGGGATGAGGTGAGGAAGGAGACTGTCTCAGCATTACTGGCAAAGGACTGCTATGTCAACAGGACCTATGGCGCCTTTCTTTGGGGCTTGCTGTACCTAAACCAACAGTCTGAAATTCCGAGCACACAGGGCGGAGGCCGGGCACCTGAGGTCACCCCCTTACATGAACTTCATGTGCAGCTCCAGCTCCATCCTGACCATGATGCCGGCACCCTCGTGCAAGCGTCTACACGGGCCCTTGGTTCCTATCCTGACGCAATGTACACACGTGATGCAAGCTGCGTATGGACCTGGCTCTAGCACCTTCTTCAGTTCCCAGCTCGGTCCCCCGACCGCCCCCCCCCCCCCGACCCCCACGACGACCAGGAAAATCCAAGCAAGTCCGGCCTGCTGCCCACACCCCCTGGCCTTGGTCTACTTCTGGAGGGACGCTGAGACTGGAGCCCATTTGATGCCAGGATTAAGACCACGGAGGGAAGCCATGGGCTTCCGAGTGAGGGAGCCGGGCTTTGTGCGCTGCCTCCCCGCCCCCCCACCCCAGAACGCGCGGTCTCCAGCGCCCCCTGTGCCGCCATAGCTGCAGATTCCGGGGGCGGGGCACTAATTAGTTTTAAATGGCGTTAAATACCCTCCCAGCAGCCACAAAACACAACCCTGGGTCTTTCACTGGAGAAAGGAGCTCCTGTAATTTAAAGCTACTTTGCTGGTATTTAGTCTCAGCTGCTGGCTAACAGGAACCTGCAGAAATGTTTGAAGGTGTTCACACTCACACACACACTGCGATTTGATGCTTGATCTTAGCAATGCATTTATTTCCTACCAGGTCCTCTCCCTCTCTGCCTTCCCCTCCTTAGAATTCCCACCCCCCCTCCACCCCCGCAGTTACAGTCTGAGGGAAACAGCTCTGGCTGCCGGGCTCAGCCCAGGTCCCTCCCCTCCCCCCCCCCCTTCCAAACCCTTGGCTACTCTCAATGAAAACGCTCCAACAAGGGGCAACTTGACATGGGCCACAAAGCCCACTTGTGTGGGGGGAGGGGGCTGGAGCTTGGCTGTCCTGGCCCACAGACTGGGCTCTTTGTAGCCAGCAGAAAACATTTCCTGCATAAGCAATCAACACACTCAGCCAGCAGGGCCAGGGCCCAAGCCAGGATGTGCAGGAGCTCTGGAGCTCTGTCCTCAGCGGGATGGAGGGAGTCCCTGGCCTCCACAGGGAAAGGCATTTCCTCCAAGCAGGCCTGGGCTGCTGTGTGCTTGCAAGATGAGACACAACCCACACTCTCAGATCTCCTCTATCTCCTCTAGGCTCCCTGCTGCAGGCTGCTGGAAAACTGCAAATCACGTTGGCACTTTCATGTTTACCCTGCACCTCCAGGGCACTGGTTTTGGGGTGCTTTCCTCCCTAGCTCACCTCTGGGATGTTCCTTCCGTTCCCTTTCCCATGCATGTGAATAGGAAACAAAGAAGACAGTAGAGACAACCTCCCCAGCCCCCAAAATAACCAAATAATCACAAGAGGCAGCTCAGGTGGAGAAAGATCAAGATTTGACTTTTGCACCTACTCCCCTGCCTACTCACAGGCCCAGGGTGGCTTCACAGTCCACAGAGCTCAGAGCTGAGGGCCTGTTCCTCTGGAAAAGAGAACCCAGAATTTACTGCCCACTGAAAAGGAGTCATGCCAGTGTGAGGTTGTCTGGTCTCTGGCTTGCTGTTGTAAGGTCCAAAGTCGGAGGGGGGCGGTGAGACATAGATGAACATAGAGGAAGGAAGAGAGGGAGGGAGGGAGGGAGGGAGGCAGGCAAGGGGACCTAATGCTGGTTGTTTGAGAAGCAAGAAGTCTGAATGCCCCTCCACCAGGCAGGACCCCACTGCAGCCTCCTAGGGGATTTGGGCTCAGAATAAAGGCACCACCAGTCTCCACCCCACCCTCTCCTAGCCCGGTGCCCCTCCCCCAGGACAAGCTGGCCTCACATCTGCTTGCCTTCCATCCCCACTCCAATGACCCCCCGCTGTGCCCAGGGCCTGGTCTAAAGCCTAGCTTTCCTCAGGAAACCAGAGGCAGGCAGCCACGCCGGCGCCCCCGCCCCCCCCCCCCCCCCGGCCCTACCCACCCAGGACTCACCTTCCTTGGGCAGCCTGCGGGCCTCAAGGATCAGGTTGCACATCTGGGTGGTCTGGAGGGCTGCGTGAGGCAGCCCTCGGTCTGCTCATTCAGGGGCAGCACCACATTGCTCAGCAGCAGCACCTAGGCCTGGTGGTTGCCGCCCAGCTTGCCCAGGTGCTGGGGGCAGGAGCAGTTGGTATACATGGCTCCGCAGGACTCCACCCGGCTGTTCTCCCACCGCAGGCAGCTCTCCAGGCAGAGGCACAGGACCTGGCACCCAAACTGGCTGGGGCTCACCTTGTTCAACACCAGGAACTCAAAGAAAGACTTTTGATCCTCCTCTCCTTTCCTCTGTAATCCTGGGAAACCGCTCAGGAAGACCCGGCGAATCTGGATAAAATTCTTATCGTATTGTACAAACACAAACACATTCTTGGAATCACAGAGCTGCATGATAGAATGGTTCTTTCTGAGCAGATCCTTTATCTTCTCATGGGAAAAATGATCGAACTGGTAAGCCAGCAGGGAGAAGTTGGAGCAGCTCAAGTCCTTCTTGGAAAATTTCAGGTAAATACTGTATTTGGTTGGATCTGGATTTTCCAGCGTCCAAGTGCAGTTGGTAAAGTTTTTGGGGAACATCTCGCTTACAGAATAGGATCCATAAATAACTCCTTTCACCAGAGTTGAACACCAGAAGTCTTGGGCAGCGTTAAATCCAAACATAACCAGGAGATAGGTGGAAAATATATAAATCAGCAGCTCACCAACAGCCTTCATCCTATGACATCTGGCCTGGAGAAAGGGTGATAAAAGCGAAACACACTGAAAAAATGAAATCCTTGCACTATTACAGCTAGTTGTTTTCAAGACATCAGATTAAAAAAAAAAAAAGAAAACAGGAAAAGAAGAGAAAAACCTTAAAAGGACAGGTGAATTTTCTGCTGTGAGGCCAGGGACCCGTGGTGGCTGTGTGAACAGCGCCTTCATGTGGCCATGGACGATGGCCACATTCTCGTTTAAAAATAACATTTAATCGATTATTAATAGGAATGCCCTCTCTCATCCCCGTTATCACCGCAGAACACGGAGCCAGGGTCGGGGGGACAGACAGGATTTGCAAAATTATCAAGACCCAAGCGCTGATTGCTGACTCTCTCGCTCTCTTTTTCCCATCAAGCCACAGGACCCCTTCTTTCCCTGGTCTCCAGCCTGCAGCAAGCATTCCCCCCTCAGCCTCTAATCTGATCATCTGGGAACAGCTGGCGGACCATCATTTCTCATCCTCTTGAATGTGGGGCGTCATGGCAAGGACTTACAGCCCCCTCCCCTGTGGAAAGCGCCAGGGATCACTTCAACAGCAAAAGCTCCCCAGCGCCCTTCCCCTCACTTGGAGGGAGGCTTGGAGAGGACCAAGGAGAAATTCCTTGGCAACTGCATGGGCTCCTTGCCAAAACCACCCCGGGGGGAGAGGGCCTAGCAGGGCAGGAGCAGAGGCCCAGGGTGGCAGAGTCCCAGGCAGGCAGCCCAAGGCCAGGCCAGACCCAGGCCAGGCCAGAGAAACCTCAGCCCTGCAGG
Organism: Perognathus longimembris pacificus; assembly: GCF_023159225.1. Classification (NCBI taxonomy): domain Eukaryota; kingdom Metazoa; phylum Chordata; class Mammalia; order Rodentia; family Heteromyidae; genus Perognathus; species Perognathus longimembris. The sequence goes on from NC_063178.1 coordinate 30,129,500, forward strand.
CTTTGAAGTTAACTGCTGCTGTTGTTGGTTTAATTCACGGGTTTGCCTCTGGAATTATCTGCTGTATCTTGAGGTCCACGTGAGGTTGATGAAATGTACCAGCACGTTCATTCCTAGTGGATTTCAATCTGTGAATTGCTCCCTTACACAGAGTGGCTGCCAGCCCTGGTTTCCTTCCCTTGTTAATTTATCTGGTATTGCATTAAAAAAGAACAGTATTGGACTATATTTCCTCTTGGAAGCTGTGACCATATACATGATATAGATATAGATGGCTGGATTTTTTTTTAGTTTTATCCTTTAAGATGTTATTTCTTAGAATAAATGGCACTGCTCTCTCCCGCCTTTGAGCTGATAAGGTGGGTACCAAGTTAATTTTAGAAGTCTCTAGGCTGCGGCGTCTTTCACTGCTCTGGAGTCACAAACAGACACACGGATGGAGAGTCGGCGTTTCCACGGCCTCCCCCCTTTTCTCCAGAACCGGAGATGGAGAGGAGGCCTCTCCCTTCCCATTGCATAACACGCTGGCGCCCTCAGTGCCGTCCGGCGGCCGGGGCACGGGCGCCCTGTGCGTTCCCCAGACTCGAACTCGAGTTCGGTGTCTTCCCATGACCGAAATCGGCCCTCGACCTCCGCAGAGTCGCAGTTTAAAAATGTACCTCCACGTTGCTAATGGAGCACTTGAGCGGGGAGGTCTGGGGAACCGCGTCCTAGGCTGCACGCGCGCGCGCACACCATGCACACACCACACACACAACACACACACCACGCACACCCACACCATGCGCACACACCATGGACACACACACCATGGACACACACACCGCGCTCGCACACACCACGCACACAGCTCAGTGGGAGACGCCGTTGTCGCCCGGAGGAAATCAAGTCCACGAGCATACTGGGGCTGGGGGCCGGGGAAGTTGCGGGGCATTCCGGAGATCTGCTTCCTCCGGACAGGGGGACCGGCGCCGGCGTGCGCGGCGGGTCGAGCCGCGTTCCCAGGACGCGGAGCCGGCGGACGGCTGGGTCTCCGCGGGGCGCCCAGCCCGCGCGCGTAAGGGGCTCCGGGGCCAGAGGGAGGCCGACACGGGGGCTGCTCCCACACCGGCGCCCGGACCAGCTCCGTCCGCGGCCCGCGACGCTCCTTCCCGCGACGGCGCCTGGCTTCTCCGGGAGAGAAAAATCGACCCCCCACCTCCCCACCCGAGCAATCCCCGGCCTCGAACCCAGGGCAGCCGGGCCGGGTCGGCGAGCCCCTCGGCGCCCCGAGCTCCCCCGGCGGACGGCTGACCCCATCCGGGGAGCGCGCGCCAGGGCTGCACCCCTCCGTCCTGGCGGCCCGGGGTCCCCGCGTGTGGCGGACACAGCCGCGCCTCCGCCACGGCGCCCGCGTAGCCCCCGCCGCCCTCCAGCCCGCGGCCCCGCGACGCTGGCCCCGCCGAGCCCCCGCCGTAGCCCGAAGCCGTACTTCCCAACTTTGCCGGCGCGGCGGCGAGCGGGGTTCGCGCGGGGCCCGGCCCGGCCTCCCCTCCCCGCGGGCGGCCCCCGGCTCACCTCGCACTCCGAAAGCTCCGGGCTCCGCTCTACGACGCCGGCGCCTCGCCGCCACGGACCCGGGCACCCCGGCCAATCTTCCCTGCCGGCTGCGAAAGCGGGGTGCGCGCGCCCAAGGGGGGGGGCGGCGAGGCGAACCCACGGCCCCAGGGGCGAAGGGGGCGAGGCGGCAGCTCCGCGGGCGCGGGGCCGCCGGGGGCCGCCCCGAAAGCGCCGGCAGCCGGCCCAGGGCGCGGGCGGAGCGGGAACGGCGGGCGGGCGGGCAGGTGCGAGGACTGCTCGGACCTGGCCTCCTCCTCCGCCCGCTTCCTCCTCCTCCGCCTCCCCTTCCTCCTCCTCCTCCCTGCCCGCAAGTGCCGGCGGGCCGCGGCGACTGAGGAAAAGGAGAGAAAGCTGCGGGCTACGGGTGCCGAGCGCGGCGCGGTGCTGGCGAGGCTGTGGCGCCGAGCCCCGAGTCCCCGCTCCGCCGGGCGCGCGCCTGCGCGGCCTCGATCCTCTCCGGGCGCGCGGGCGCGCCCCCCGGCCTCCCGCGTGCCCGCGCGCTCGGCGCCGGCGCCGGCCCCAGGCACCGGGGCGGGGCGGGGCGAGGGAGGCTGGAAGAGGTAAGGGGAGCGCGGAGGGGGGGGGGGGAGAGGGCGCGGCGGGGGGGGGGGGAATGGGAGGCGGGGTCTCCTTGGAGCCGCCGCTGGACCGCGCACCCCGCGTCGCTCGGCTCTCCGGGTCCGGCGCTGCCGGGACTCCGCGCCGCGGTTCCCCCCTCCCGCCCAGGGGCGTGGGAGAGCGTGGCTCGGTCCTTACCCAGGTTCCCGTCGCCGGTCCGAGGAGACCCTTCCCAGACCCCGCGCCCTGGCGGCGACTGGGCCTCCTCCCCCGCCCTCCTCCTCATCTCCCCGCGTCCTCAGCGAGACTGCGGTTCACCTGCGGGGTGCTCGGCCCCGCGTGCGCTGTGTCCGCACCCCCGTGCGCCCCGGACCCGCGCCGCGGTCTCGTGGCACGCGCCCCTGGCCGAGGGCTCAACTTCGGGGTTTGCTGGGTCCGCGCGCACGTCTGACCCCCGGGTCCAGTGGGGGGGGGGGGGACGGGCGCGGGGAGCCGTGGGCCCGGGAAGCCGCCCCTCTGCTGTCCCCGCCCGGCGCCGTTCGGTTCCCCCGCCCCGCAGGGGCCGCCCGCCCGTGGGTGGAGGCCGGCCGATCGCCCGGAGCCGTCGGCGCGCGGACACGCGGGCGTGTGGTGTGCGGAGCGAGTGTGAGGGCGGCGCGAGGCCCGGGCGGGGCGGGGGCGCCGTCCCGGGGCGGCCGCTCGGCGCGGGGAACGCGGAGGCCCCTTCCAGTGCGTGTTCCTCAGGCGCTAGCGGTTGGGCGGGGGGGGGAGGAGGGATTGGCGACGGCGGGGGTGGGGGCGGCGGACGCGGAGCGGCGCTGCGCCCTGGGTCCCGGGGGGGGGGGGCAGACGCGGGGCGCGGGGGAAGGCGGCCGCGGCTCCTCCTGCCCCCAGCCCCGGGAACGGGGCGCCGCGCCAGGCTTCTCGGGCGGCCGGGAAACCGTGAGCCCTCCCGGCTCCCCGAACCCCGGCCAGTCCGCGGCCCGGGCGGCGTGCGGTTCGCGTCCTGGATGTGGTTGCTCGAGGGGATGGGAGGGGAGACGGAGGCCGGGGCGACCCAGGGAAGTCCGCACGGCCCCGGCTCTCCGGCGGCCCCAGCGGCGGGATGCGGAGGAGGAGCGCGGTTCCCGGACGCCGGCTCCCCAGCGCCCTGACTTTGCCAGGCGCAGACGGGCGCGGGACCGGCGTCCCCGGCTTGCCGAGTGCCGAGTAGGGGAGCCGCTGGCGGCGGGCGTTTCTCTCAGTCCCCCCCGACCCCCAGCCCAGAGGGAAGGATCGTGCCGCAGGGGTCCCAACAGGAAGGCGCCCCTTTCTTCCTTCCGGGGCCGCGTCTGGAAAGAAACTTGGTCCTGGTGACACACCACCCTGCCAGAAGGAGCGCGCGCCAAGACTGCTGGGGATCCCCGGCCTGCCGGCCAGGTGCGAAGACCGGATGCCCAGTCCCAACGCCCAGGAGCACCGACCCGCGCGATCCAGCCCCTCCTCCACGCCCACACGTGTGCACGCATGATTTCCTCGCACATACACACTCCTGTGCCTTTTACACACACGCATCCTGGTTGTGCCACATGCTTGGGGAGGGGGGAAGTGTTACCATACACTGCTTTGCCTGTATCTTTGGTAAAGTACTGCACCCCCGAAGTGGCAAGTTAATTGTGTAACTAAGACCCTCCTTCTTGTGCCCTTGAACTCTTGGTCTTGCACTTTTTTCCCCTTTAGGCTGGTGCACTACCACTTGAGCCAGACCTCCATTTCCCACTTTTTGCTGGCTAAGTGTAGATAAAAGCTCACAAATGTTTCTGCCTGGGCTAGCTCCTCAGATCTCCGTGTCCTGAAAAGCTGGGACTACAGATGTGAGCCACCAGCACCCGGGATGTAAACTAAACTAATTTTTATTCTTGTTTCCTGCCTAACATTCAAACGAGCTATAAAGAAGTCAGTGTGAACAGGAGAAAATCTAGACTACATTTCGGATTGTTGCATTTTAAATTGGCCTAAATCCTTTCAGTTTGTCAACTCTCCTGTTATTTATCTGTTTTGCTAAGATTACTGCAGAGGATGAGAACACTTACGTGCAGTTTAATTTTCCTTTTAGGCTGTTTTTTTTTCTTCTTAGTGTAGGACATGAGGCCTGAACTCAGGGCCTGGGCGCTGTTCCTGAGCCTTTGTGCTCAAGGCTGGCGCGAGCCACAGATCCAGGCTGGTTTTCATGTGGGGAGGGGGGTAAGTAGAGGTAGGAGTCTCAATGACTTTCTTTGAACCAGGATCCTCAGATCTCAGCCTCCAGAGTAGCTACAATTACAGGTATGAGCCACCAGCGCCCTGCTGATTTACCTCATTTTAGCCCTCACTTTAAAAAATCTAGTGTAGGCTTTTCCATTTTGGAATAACCCCACTTTCCAGGATGACTGCTTAAAATTGTCATTAGCACAATTCTCCCATTCGAAAAACAAGAATGTGGTTCTACAGCATGTTCAATGTTATGAAGTGGCTTTTCTGCCTTCGGCCCCCTTCCGCTCCCCCTCCCCCCGGTTTTCTCATACTCTTCCAGGTATTACTCTGTTCTCAACTCTCTAAGTTTGGTAACAAGTAATTTTTCACATTGGTCTGCAGATTATTCCTTGTTCAGTGCACTGTAGGTCTTCAATATTCTGCATCTCCAATTTGTACAAAAAATAAAGACTTTGGGGACTATTAATTCACACTTAAAGATAATTACTATATCATCAGATAGATGATACATTACTATTTTTGACAAACCCTTATATATATGTTCTTTTTTAATAAAACGATGAAAAAGATTACAAAGTCTCACTATTATGTGTCCTTCCCTTTTGCTGAAAATTAGCATAATTGCCAAAACCTGGGTCAACACTCTTGTCTTCTGCACCTTGTTCCTGTTCTTCTCATGGTCCATTTGTCAAATATTGAAGTTTTTGACCTGGAGATTCTATGCCATCTGGTCTTTCTACCAAACTAAGTTGGTCATTTTTCTACTTAGACATCCCAGTAAGGGCAACTCTAAGAAAGTCTTAAAGGATAAAGTGGGAGAGTTAGCATGGAGGGAGAGAGGTGTAAGGGTGGGACCAGGCCACTGATTAATGAAGGCCACAGCCTACGTGCAGGGTTTCCCATTTTGGTTGTGATTCATCTCTACAATGACACGAGTAAAAAGTTAAATCATGAAGCATTTTGACTCAGTTCCCGAGGCTCTGCTGGGCACTGCCCGGCTTTGCCTCTTCCTGCCCGGTCCTGGTCTTGGGGTTCCAGGCTTTCCTTTTTCTATGTGGGAATCTTGGCAGCTGGCTCAGCATTCCCTCCTTCTCCTGAGAGCTTGCCTTCAGTGCCCTTCCCGGCTGTGGACCTGGCCTTTCTCATGCACTGGAGCTCCACCTTCAATCCGAACTTAACTGCGATTACACAAGTCCTATGAGGACAGGGACATCTCCCGTGTTTTTATCCAAGACTTCTAGATCCCATGTTAGAGCTTTCCACAATGGGACTAACATTCCAAGGATTCAAAAAAATGAGTTTTCAGGAGATCCATCTGCTTAACCCCTAATCCCACCATTTCTCATCCAGGCTTCCCTGTTATAAGGTAAATTAACAGAGAAGCCACATTTTGAAGGATGGAATCTTAGAAGCTTTTTTTTTTTTGGCCAGTCCTGGGATTTGGACTCAGTGCCTGAGCATTGTCCCTGGCTTCTTTTTGCTCAAGGCTAGCACTCTGCCACTTGAGCCACAGCGCCACTTCTGGACATTTTCTGTATATGGGTGCTGGGGAATTGAACCCAGGGCCTCATGTATAGGAGGCAAGCACTCTTGCCACTAGGCCATATCCCCAGCCCGGAATCTTAGAATCTTCAATAGAGCATTAGCAGCCTGGAGGCAGGCGGTTGTTACAAAGGCCTGCAGCCTGCAAACACCCTTAACACTGTCAGGAAACAGGCCAGAGAGGGAAAAAACAAAAAACAAAAAACATTACCAACAAACGAATCCAGCTCCAATGGAGAGCTGAAGTGGGACACCGTGGTAACTTTGCTGTCCAGGCTGGCTTTGAACCCCAGTCCTCAGATCTCAGCTTCCTGAGTAGCTAGGATTAGTAGGCAGGAGGCACCAGCGCCCGCCAGAGTTCCACTTTTAGGTTTTGATCTCATACTGGCGGGTCTATTTTCTTCTTATTCCCACCAGCATTATGGAACTTCTCTTCCATGCATCGCTCCCAGGATTGGTGGTTTGATTTATTGATTATGATTTATTCATTGGTGATGCCCACACTGATTGGGGTGAGACTTGAATTGCCGTTATAGCTCAAGGTATTGAACAGTTCACATATTTATTAGGAAATTGTTCTTGTGAGAACTGCCCAATTCATTTATCAGTGGGATGATTCATTATTTTGGGTGTTTAATTTTTGTGTTCTATATAAATCCTGGATAATTATGTCTTCTTTGGTGACCAGCTCACACGATTTTGTTGCATTCTGTAGGCTGTCTCTTCATTGTGATTTTTGTTGGCTTTTGATGTGCAAAAGCTTTCAAACTTAACACACTCCTGTGTGCCAATTCTTACAAGAGTCTTTCTCAGGAAGTTGTTGCCTGTGCTCACAACATGAGTTCTTCCCCCACGTTTACTTGTAGTAGTTTCAAAGTTTCAAGGCTCATGTGAAGATCTTTAATCCATGTTGAGTGATTTCTTGTCCAGGCTGAGAGGTATCAGAGCAGCCCCTGAGTTTTTTGTTCAAGGCTGGTGCTCTACCACTTGAGCCGCCACTCCACTTCCAGCGTTTCCGTGATTAAGTGGAAATAAGAGTCTCATGGACTTTCCTGCCTGGGGTGGCTTCAAATATTGATCCCCAGATCACAGCCTCTTGAGTGGCTAGGATGACAGTCATGAGCCTCAGGAGCCTGGGTTAATGGTGATCAGTCTTCATTCTGAAAGAATGTCTAAGGATGGAGTCAAAACATAGGGTAAATGTAACAATTCCTATTTTTTAATTACATGAATAGAAAGTTTGTTGGTGAGTACTGGTAAAGGAGTATATAAATAAATATAAATATACGTAAAACATGTAAATATGTACAGCAATATATATTATATAAATATATGTGAGTAATTCATATATGTATATATATGTATATCCAACAAATTGTTTTGTAAAAAGGGGAAGGGGTGTGCTAAGGGGATGTAAAACAGGGTAAGATTGTTCAAATCACATTGTTCACAGGCACAGAATTATCACAGTGAATCTCCTCATAAGATTAATCTATGCTAATGAAAATTTTTAAGAAAGTCTGTTGAAAAAATTCATGAATGCCAAGCTTTATCCTGAGATTGCTTCCAGCTAGATCTAACTACTTACAGACTTCAGAAAAATTCCTCAAAGAGAGTAACTTTGGTGGTATAACTGAGTGTTTCATAATAAGGCTCAAGTAATTGGAAAATTAAATTTCTATCATGTGCTTACCATAAAAAGCAAGCTATAGAAATCCTTGGAAATTCAGTTTTCATGAAATAAAATCTAAGGTTAAACTCTTCTTGGTATTTGGTATTGAAGTTGTAAAAAGCTGTCAGATGGTGTTTGGAGGTCACTGCTATGCAATTCTAAATCGGTACATTCTTTGTAAGCAGTGACTAGGTGTGAGAGTGAAGCTAACCCAGCAACTAACATTTTCATGTTTCCAAAAATGGTTAAATCTGTCAGTTATTGTAATGAAAGGAGGAAAATTAACTCATGTCAACTTTTGGAGAGAGTGTTGTATATTCATGATGGCAAATTCTTATGCTTCTGAGACCAGAAATGCTCTCTACAGGGCAGGGGACTGAATTCCCATGCCATACTCCAGGAGTTTTCCATTTAAAATTTACTAGGGCTTTTAGCTCCAGAGTCCCTGCTCAGCAAATGTCCTGAGGCCAGGCCTGGTCAGGGCTGCCGGGCCATGGCCTGGTAGAAAAGCCCCAGTCCTCCCCCAGTTCTCTCAAGTCCAATGGAACATCAACAGATTTAACCAACTGCATCCTCTCCAAGTGCCTGAGCATCTCTTTGACACATTGGCACTTGAGTTTGCTCTTTCTGTTACAATATAAATAGTTAATTCCCATCTTCTCCGCCTGTTCAGTCATAAACTCACAAGAGAGGTGGACCTATGGGATGAAATCAAAAGAAGTTTTCTAATTAAAGTTTGCCAATGAACAAAATATGGCTGATAATTCTCATACAGAACCAGTAAGTTAGGCTTTAAGTCTTGTTCCCATCAGATCTACCGGGTAAGCAGGTGGATAAGGGGCCAGTTGAGGCTAGCAGGCACATTGCCTCCTGCTGTCCCAATAAGAATGCTCAAAATCCCAAAGTCACACTTGTGAATGAGTGTAACACCCAACTCCTTAGACACTACACAGCCCCCTTCCTGATGTGCCCTAATACTCAACACACCCCTTCTCAAAGTCCCCTAGGACCTGTTTTCTAAGGAGATGGTCTCTCCTTTCCACAGGGAACAGTAACAAAAACCATATTTTACCCCCTGTGTTCTTTGTTCCTTTGTCTTCAGGTCACACCATTAAGAAACTCAAAATTTGTTTTCAAATATTCATTCTCTGATAACTGTTATAATGCCTGTTATAACAAATGATTAATTTAAATAAAATTACTCTATTGTTAATGATCACCTGGCAGCTTTTCCCTTGATAAGCTGATATCCTATTGCTGTTGACCTTGCTCTCTAGATGTGGCCCATTGCACTGTTCAACACTGGCTTTAATTTGTAAAACTACCACTGATTTAATTTTTCTATTATTTTCTGAACCTCAATTTCTTTATCAGTAAACTGATTAGACTCATGCTGACAAGAGTACAGTTGTCACAAGGTGGTAAAGAGGGTTGAAGTCTGGCTACTACCTGTGGGGCTCCAGAGAAACTCCATCCAGGACACAGGGCAGAAGTCTCAGCCCTCAAGTGAATCGTACATTTTATTGCTGCTACAACTCCTGATAACATTTTTCTGTACATAAATGTGCATGTCAAAGAACTGGTCAATAATCACAACAAATTCTCAAGACGAATGATAGTTTTAAAGAATAAATATTTTAATCCAGATAGTTCATTCATAAAGAACACTGGTAACCAGTCTAAGAGATATATCCTTCCCGACATCTTAGGGCTCTAGATGTCCAGACCATGCCTTTGTGGTTAGGTTCCATGAAGAGAAGCAGCTAATCTGTGAATGAATGTGATAGAATGACAGGTTTGGGAATTATTTCATAGATCACAATTTCATATGTGTGTGTGTGTGTGTGTGTCTGTGTGTGTGTCTGTGTCTGTATACATCGATATGTATATAGATAGACATATTTTGACATGGTTTTATAAAAAGCAGAAAGATAACAATTTTCTTCATGACTCAAGGTTTAGTTCACTGAATAATTGCTTAGGATGTTCACATTTATGGGTTCAATTCCCAGCAGTGCACACACACACACACCCCTCATGATACTAAACAGAGCCAAATATTGAATGTAGAAATGTGTAGATAATTTTGAAGTATTGTATAGAAAAAAATAAGGCATATCCTGCATCTGTTGAAAAAACTGTAAATCAGAAAGGACAGACCACCGAGATAAGCTTACAGTGTAAAAGTAACTTCTAACTGAAAAGTTTCCCTGAGTTTTTATCCAGTTCTTTCATTCAGCTTTAGAAGCAGTGACCTGGAAATAACTCCTGAGGGCCCTAGCTTATTAAAATGATTTGCTATTACAGCAATTACACGATTGCATTCAAGATAGCACTTGAGAGCATCAGTACTGGCCTCTCTACCTTATATCTCCATGATGAGGGGGTTAATTTTTTAAAACATATTTTAATACATGGCTCTATTCTCCTTGCTAAGTTCACATCCTCTTGGTTGAAAGCCAATTTTAATTGAATTCAGTTAGTTTAATTGGTCCTCAGAGATGTCTATAAAATGTGCTTTCCCAGATTTCCTAGCAAAAGAGCCATTGTCTCAGCCCACATTCCCAAGCAGACACCAAACTGCAATGGAGCTTCATCTTGTGCAACATGGCTCTTTAATGCAGTGAGCGCATGTGCTGTGTATTACAATGATAATCTAGAATGAATTAAAATCTATTTAAATGGATAGCATTATCTCTTAGTACTCTTTATGGAAATCCATCTCAGAATATTTTATCTCTTTAAGGTAGCGAGAAGTATCACACTTTACATCCTTAATTCTGTACCATCAATTTTATTTCCCTTTATGCTTTAATCAATTTTCACTAATGGCATCATGAAATGTGCTTATGACATGCTGTTCATAGATGAAGCATCAAAGTTTAAGTTTGATACTCAAAAGTACTTTTAATTGTCCAAAGTTCTGTATTTCTAGTGAAAGGACAGAATTGAAAATCCAGTTGCGTGGGGAAAACGACGGGATTTACTATGACTGTGAAGTGTCATAAGATATTTCACTAGCAAAGCACCTCATGCCATGAGCTCCAATATCTTATAACATCTTTAATAAGAATTAGCATCATGGAGGAGTTATCACAATTTGTACTTTACTAAGTAGAGGGCCAGAGGTAAGGTTCAGTAGTGAGAGTACTTGCTAGCAAGTTTGAGTCTCTGAAGTAAATGACCAAACAGAAAAACACCAAACCCAAAGCTTTACAAAGTAGTCCCTTCCCATTAATTTGATCAATGATGACATATATATATATACATATATATCAACATCTATCTATCTACCTACAGAGAGAGAGAGAGAGAGAGAGAGAGAGAGAGAGAGAGAGAGCGTGCTCAGACACACCAGGACTAGAATTGTTATTTTCATTTTATAGATGAAGAACCAGCAAGCTAGTGCCAGTGGGCTTAAGCCAGCCTGTGACCTGTTTGTATCAATAACTTTTATTGGACCACTGCCACCACCAGCTGTATGTGGTTTATGGCTACATTGGAGCTTCAAGGCCAGAGTGAAGTAGTTGTGACAGACATGGTATGGGCCACAGATACAACATTTACTACCATACTCTTTATAGAAAGTCTGTCAAGCCATGCCGCACATGCTTAAAGGAAAATATGTGAAGTGTGATTGACATTCATATTACCATATCCATATAACTAGGCTCTTCATATTAACATGTCATTCAATGCATTGTGTTTTTATTTTAACCTGTAACTTAGTGAATAGTGTATTCAAATTAATATTCAATTTAATGCATAATCTCTGAATCCAAGTCTTTGAATTCTAGTTAAATGTTTTCCCTGAGTGCCACATGACAATTAGCAAAAAAGGGTTGGATCAACAATATGAAGGTTTGTGGTACATTTTTACATGAGGGCAAAAAAGACTATTTGGTTATATACTTACATGAATTACATAGAGAATAGAAAGGACATAATGACTAAACTAAGGCATTATGCTTCATATCTAGGAATTTACAATGGATGTTCACATAACTATAGCCATAAAATCCCACATAAGGGGACCAGATGAGGAAAAGGAGAAGATGAAGAGCAAGTGAGAGAATGGAGGAGAGGAAGCAGAAGAGAGGGAGAGGAGGAAGAAAGGAGGAAGCTTGACTGGATTGTCTATTTCTTGTTCTAAAATCCATCCTCTTACCCTCACTTAGCTTCTAACTCTTTCAAACGTGGACTTCTCTGTTAACCTGTATAAAAATCAAATTTAAAATGGGAAAGGTAGTTTTTATTTGAAAGGATTCTTGACAATATAAAATGCAGAATTTCTAATTGTTTTACAAGAGTCAGAAGGTAGAGACAAAGATGTGTTACATTAAACAGCATTATTATCCTATGAAGTACTTACATTATGAAATTAAAAATTCTGACCAATATTCACCAATAGAAAGGAGCATTAGTTAGCACCCATGGAGAAAGGACTTTTGGGGCATGGGACCTAGAGGAAGTTACAAATAGTCTGGACTGGAGTGCAGAATTCCCTGTCCTTCCTGGTAGCCCTCGTGCATGTACTCAGTGATAGGCATTGTTTACCCACCGGTGTTGCAGCTGGGTCTTCACTCTGAGGCTGATTCAATAAACAGAGCCAACGTTCTTGCTCTCAGGGTGCTCTCCTCATTTGTGCACTGGGAAGTACTCTGAGAGAGGCTAATGCTGGCAGAACAGGGAGAAGGGTGGGGAAGGCCAGCAGAGCCACAGCTCCACTCCCAGCTTTCTGCTGGTCAATTGGAGATGAGTCTCGTGGATTTGTCTTCCTGGCCTGTCTTTGAACCATCCGAGCTCAGCCTCCTGAGTAGCTAGGATTGCAGGTGTGAGCACACCTGCCCAGCACACCTTATTATTCTCTAATAGATGTTTGCTTGTAAACAAAGTTAAATGTAAATTAAGACACTATTTCTTTGTTTGTATACATCCCTTTATTTTTATAGTTTTAACTGACATCATTAAAATATAGATTTTATACACAAGCCTATCATTGTCTTTCTTCACAATTTCTCCCCTTCTCCATGTCCAAGGAGTACATTTCCTCACCCTGACATGTACTCGATGCGAAATTTTACTCTCATACTTGGAGGGTTGAGTTCATCCTCCCTCATGTCTATGTCCTGCACAGCGCCCGGGGGGACAAGGACATGAAATGGCACCACAGCGGTGACTCAATTAGGGTAGGGCAGGAGGCCAGGATGTTTCGCACACAGTCTTCTGTCTCCTAATCCATTGAATCTAAGACCCCTGGAGGACTCCCGGTGAGTCTCACTCAATCATTTGAGCCCTTTGACGAAAGTCCTAGAGGTCCAAGAACAAAGGAGTCAGAAGGTGGAAAGCGTGAGCAGAAGTGCTCCCTGCCATGCTGGGGGAGCCCCAGAGGTGCTCACAGGAGGGGCCAGGGCCTCAGCCCTTTAGCTGTGGGCCTCTGAGCTCTGCCCGTAGCCAGGGTGCTCAGGGCCAGATGCTGCACACTTGCAGAAGAGCAGCTTCTAGCCTCTGAGCAGAAGAACCACATAATGCACAGCCAGAGTTCTGACAGACAAAGCTCTGGGAGCACACATTTGCACTTGTGGCACTTTGTCTCATCATCACACGCAATGGATAGGTTTTTTTGTTTTGTTTTGTTTTTGCCAGTCCTGGGGCTTGGACTCAGGGCTTGAGCACTGTCCCTGCCTTCTTTGCTCAAGGCTATTACTCCACCACTTGAACCACAGCACCACTTCCGGCTTTTTTTCTATATATGTGGTGCTGGTGAATCGAACCCAGGGCTTCATGCATGGTAGGCAAGCACTCTACCACTAGGCCACATTCCAGCCCCAATGGATAGTCTTTATCATCCATTTCCATGACCATGGATGTATTAGAAACAAATTCCTGATAGACTTCTGGGAAGACAGCAGAGCAGCTGCAGTGCACTAGCTCAGCTCCCTCCAGCATCACAGTTTTCTCACCCCATAGAAACTTTTACTACTAGAAAGACAACCAACGTAAGTTGTAACAGTACAGGGATTCTGGCCAGGAAGGAAAAATCGACATTGCCCGACTGAAAACACAGATTCGAACTCTGGGCGGTATCCCACCACCACGCTGGTGTGGACACCGGCACTGGCACAGTGCCCAGGCACAGCAACCCGCACTCCAAGCAGGTAAAGCACACAGCGGAGACCAGGCAGTGGCTGAGCACGGACGACCTGAAATTGCAGAGAAAGCGTGAGTACCCCACGAAAGACATTCTCACTCACAACCACAGAGCAGCTTCGGCAAGGCAGCCCTTTTCCCATCGCCAGAGCAAAGCACCATCTTTGCCACTGACATAGGGTCAGACCAGATTGGAACTTAAGCGGGCCTGGGAAAAGTGAGGTCAAAGTAGCCATCTTTGAAAAGGGCAAGAGAGACAGAAGAGTGAGAGCCAGCTCCGCCCAGGAGAACGCCCCCTGCCCAGGTGGGAGGCAGGTCCTCCAGCCAGAGGTGCCCCTCCCTGCCTGCCGGAACCTCTAAATTTGACGTGAAAACAGCCAGCAGCTCCCGGCTGCAGGGAAACAGCAGACGGAGGATCCTGAGACAGTTAAACAGTCCTGTCACAGAGGAAGTCCAATTCCCAGCCTGAAAAGGAGCTGCTTTCCATAGCCAAGGAGGTCGGCCCGCCCAGGAGGCAGAAGCCTCACACAGGCAAGCAACTCTCAGCTTGGTAAAACAGATCAGAGGCGCCCCGCCCTGCTCAGTCCACAGCCTACTCAAAGGCAGGCATTAAAGACTGCAGGACTGCAGCAGACAGAGGAGCAAGCTGAATTCTGCCAAACTCAGACAATCAGGCATATAGACTGCAGACCATCACAAGGAAAACAGAGACTGGGGAAAGACCACCCAAAAAAGGAAGACTCCATGTTTTTTTTTTCATTATCTTTTTAACATTTCTTAAAATTTTTTTCTTTTTTCAATTTAGAAACATCGTCAGTTTTTTTTGTTTGTATGTTTGTTTTTGTTTTGCTTTGTTTTTTTCCCCGTGTTTTCTATTTTTTACCTCCTTGTCTTATCAAGTTGTTTTTTTCTTTTCTGTTTGTTTGGGTTGTTCCTTTACTGATTTTTTCCTTTTTAGTTTATTTTCTTCTTAAAATAATTTTTCTCTGTTGCGTGCATCTGTCTCCCACTATTTTTACTTTATTTCTCCTTTGCATTCTCATTCTTTAAAACTTACTTTCCTATGAAGAACACCTCCGCTCTTTTCTGCTAACTCTCCGTTATCTATCATTGCAACCTCATTCTCTCTACTGATTCTACTCTTTTTGACACTTCCACGTCACTGAAACTAAACCAAAATCACTACCTCCCTTCCCCAATGCATTTTACTCTACTCTCTTTACTACCTCCAACTTAGCCTCTTGACTTACTGCCTGGACCTCCAGTCTCCAATGACTCCTGGTTATTGGATAGAGGGTATCCCAGCTTAATCTGCGTGAATCAAAGGGGTGCATAGAGAAAGCCAGTCCTAAAAGAACTTAATATAAAAACAAGAATTGCGTATAGGGTTTTAACAGTAAATAAGTAACTACTGAATACAGGGCCCAGGATCAGTTGTTATGTTGAAATTGTATTCTTTAGGAACACCAAATCTAAGTTTATATACAAGTATACAGGGTAACTGTACATAATTTTGAACTTGTAAGATTTACACAACAGTGCTTGGTAAGGGCTGCTTTGGGTCCTAAACGGTGCTCACAAGTGCTGGTAGGCTGGCATACCCAATTCAAATGGGCAGAAGAAACACAAGAAAGATGGCAAACAATGAAGTCTTATCCCCCACTCAAACCAAGCAGGAAGCAGAACAGTCAATCAAAGACATAGAAGAGAACCCCCAAAAATATCTACAAAGTCTACTGATAAACATGATAAATGAAAACTTTGAATCTCTTCAGTCAATTATTCTAGAGCGTGAGGAGGCAAAGCAAAAATTAATGGAGAAATGCATGGCATCCACAAATAGGAAGATAAATGAACTTCAAGAGTCAAATAAAAAGATAGCTAACCAGCTTAAAGATTTGAGAGACAACTCTCAAAACCAAAGTAATGAAGTTAATGAAGTAAAGAAGTCCATACAAGACCTAAGAAATGACATGGAAATTATCAGGAAAGACCAGTCAGAAGCAAAAGAGATTCAAAATCAAGTAACTAGCCTACAGTCCCGACTAACTGAAGCAGAGGATCAAATTTCAGGAGCTGAAGATTCCTTAGATTCTATGGAGAAAGATCAAAAATCAATACAAATCTAGTCCAATCAACAAAACAGATCGCTACAGGAGATTCGAGACACGATCAGGAAGCCCAATTTAAGGATAATAGGTATTGAGGAAAACTTGGAGAAAGAGGTTAATGGGATAGGCAACCTATTTAACAAAATATTAGCTGAGAACTTCC
Source organism: Perognathus longimembris pacificus (assembly GCF_023159225.1). Lineage (NCBI taxonomy): Eukaryota > Metazoa > Chordata > Mammalia > Rodentia > Heteromyidae > Perognathus > Perognathus longimembris. The sequence goes on from NC_063178.1 coordinate 30,145,527, forward strand.
CAAATATCCAGAAGGAAAGGCCTATACAGATACAAGAAGCATTTAGAACCCCAAATCGACCAGACCAGATTAGGACATCCTACCGACACATGGTGATCAAAACAGGTTCAGTAGAGTGCAAGGAAAAAATACTCAAAGCTGTTAGGGCAAAGAAAACAATCACATATAAAGGAAAAGCAATCAGAATTACCCCAGACTTCTCAGCAGAGACCATGAAATCAAGGAGAGCCTGGAATGAAGTATACCAAACTCTAAATAAAAATAACTACCAACCAAGAATTCTGTACCCAGCCAAACTCTCCTTCATAGCCGAAGGTCAAATAAAAGTCTTCCACAATAAGGAAAAACTGAAACAATATATGTCCACCAAACCAGCTTTACACAAAATCCTTAAAGATGTACTATACAGGGAAAATAATCAAGATCCCAATACAGACAGAGAAATGAACCCTAATTAGTAAACATCATATCAAGAAATGGGAAAACACAGCTTTAAACAAGATAGTGATAATGAAAGGAACAAACGATCATCTCTCAATCCTAATTGTCAATATAAATGGACTTAATTCTCCAATCAAACGACATAGGCTCATAAGTTGGATCAAAAATCAAGATCCATCTTACTGCTGCCTCCAAGAGACACATATATCCAGCAAAAGTAAACATCTTCTAAAAGTGAAACACTGGAAACCAATCTATCAAGCAAATGGCCCCCATTAGCAGGCTGGAGTTGCAATCCTAGTATCAGACAAAATTGACTTCAAATTACAAAAGGTAAGAAGAGACAAAGAAGGTTACTACATACTAGTAAAAGGATCTCTCCTACAGGAAGAAATAACCATTCTAAATATCTACACACCAAATGCAGGAGCACCCAACTTCATCAAACAAACACTACTGACTCTAAAAACAATCATAGACCCAAACACATTGATAGTTGGGGACTTTAACACTCTACTATCACCTCTGGACAGATCAACACGCCAAAAACTGAACAAAGAAACCACAGAAATAAACAATTGCATAGACCAACTAGACTTAATTGACATCTACAGAATATTCCACCCAGCAAGGACAGAATAAACATTCTTTTCGGCAGCACATGGAACATTCTCCAAAATAGATCACATCTTAGGGCACAAAGAAAATCTGTACAAATTCAGAAGTATCAAAACCATTCCCTGCATTCTCTCAGACCACAACGGAATAAAATTAGAGATCAACTCAAACAGCCACCACAAAAATTGCTACAATTCATGGAGACTAAACAACACACTGCTGAACCATCAGAGGGTCATTGAAGAAGTTAAAACGGAAATTCAAATGTTTATGGAATTCAACCAAGTTGAGGACACAAAGTACCAGCTCCTTTGGGACACAGCAAAGGCAGTAATCAGATTAAAATTTATATCTCTGAGTGCATACGTCAACAAACTGGAGAAACATCAACTCAATAATTTAAGCAAGCACCTTAATTTCCTTGAGAGACAACAACAAGCCAAACCCCAAGTCAATAGACTGAAGCAAATAATTAAAATCAAATCAGAATTAAATCAATTAGAGACGAAAAAAACCATCGAAAGAATCAACAAAACAAAGAGTTCGTTCTTTGAAAAAATCAACAAGATAGACAGACCCCTGGCAAACCTGACCAAAAAACAAAGGCAGCACACTCAAATAAACAAGATCAGAGATAAAACAGGTAACATCACCACAGAAATAACTGAAATTCAGAAAATAATAAGTGACTATTTTGCAAACCTTTATGCCAACAAATTTGAGAACTTGGAGGAAATGGATGATTTCCTAAAAAAAATTCATATCCCCAAACTGAACCATGAAGATTTAAACCTCCTAAATAGACCCATATCCAGTATTGAAATAGAAATGGCAATTAATGATCTCCCATCCAAGAAAAGCCCAGGTCCAGACGGGTTCACCACAGAATTCTCCAAGACCTTCAAAACAGAACTCACACCAATATTTCTGAAACTCTTCAATGAAATTGAAAGAGAACGTTCACTTCCAGACTCATTCTATGAAGCCAGTATAACCCTCATCCCAAAACCAGGCAGGAACTCATCACGGAAAGAGGACTACAGACCGATCTCTCTGATGTACATAGACGCAAAAATTCTCTTCAAAATTCTGGCCAATCGACTTCAACAGGTCATCAAAAAAATCATACACCACGATCAAACTGGATTCATCCCAGGGATGCAAAGTTGGTTTAATATACGCACGTCAATTAATGTAATCCACCACATCAACCTGAGCAAGCTAAAGAGCCACATGGTTTTATCTCTGGATGCGGTAAAAGCGTTTGATAATTCCAGCACCCATTTATGCTAAAAGCCCTGGAAAAACTGGGATTCCAGGGAAAATTCCTGAATATAATCAAGGCAGTTTATGATAAAACAACAGCAAGAATAACTCTAGGTGGTGAAAAACTAAAGCCATTCCCTTTAAAATCAAGAACAAGGCAGGGATGTCCAATCTCTCCCTTGCTCTTGAACATAGTACTAGAATTCCTAGCCAGAGCAATCAGGCAAGAAGGAAATATAAAGGGGATCCAAATAGGTAAAGATGAAGTTAAACTCTCTCTCTTCGCAGATGACATGATCCTATACTTAAAGAATACCACAGACTCTACCCCCAAGCTACTAGAGCTCATCCAAAACTTTGGCAAAGTTGCAGGATATAAAATAAACCTTCAAAAATCAACGGCCTTTCTCTATGGTAACGACCCAAAGACTGAGGCTGCTATCAGGAAAGCAACGCCCTTTGCAATAGCCCCCCAAAACATAAAATACCTAGGAATAACCTTATCCAAAGAAGTGAAAGACCTCTTTGAGGAGAACTTTAAAACCTTGAAAAACGAAATTAAGTCAGAACTAAGGAAATGGAAAAACATCCCATGCTCCTGGATTGGGAGGATTAATATAATCAAAATGGCAATATTGCCAAAGGCTATCTACAAATTCAATGCAATACCCATTAATACGCCAACACCATTTTTTGATGAAATAGTGGAAGCAATCCAGAAATTCATATGGAACAATAAAAGACCTAGAATAGCAAAAACAATCCTAAGCAGAAAGAACAGTGCTGGAGGAATTACAATACCCAACTTCAAGTTGTATTATAAAGCTATAGTAATAAAAACAGCTTGGTATTGGCACCGGAACAGGCCTGAATTCCAGTGGAACAGAATTGAAGACTCGGGAATGAACCCACAGAACTACGCCTACTTAATATTTGACAAAGGGGCTAAAATAATAGTTTGGTAGAAAGATAGCCTCTTTAACAAATTGTGCTGGAAAAACTGGCTCAACACATGCAACAAACTAAAACTAGATCCTTATATATCACCCTGCACCAAAATCAATTCCAAATGCATTAAAGACCTCGAAATCAAAACAGACACCCTGAAAACACTAAAGGAAGAAGTAGGAGAAACACTTGGGCTCCTTGGCGCAGGACGGAACTTCCTTTACAAAGACCCAGAAAGGCTACAAATCAAAGAAAGGTTGGACAAATGGGACTGCATCAAACTTCAGAGCTTCTGCACAGCAAAGGACATAGCTTGCCAGATAAACAGAAAGCCCACAGACTGGGAGATCTTTACCGGCCATTCAACGGACAAAGGCCTCATATCTAAAATATATGCAGAACTAAAAAAATTATTTTCCTCCAAAACAAAACCGCAAAGATCTAATAGCCCGCTCATCAAGTGGGCTAAAGACCTACAAAGAGACTTCTCTGATGAGGAAATGAGAATGGCCAAGAGACATATGATAAAGTGCTCTACATCACTGGCCATAAAGGAAATGCAAATCAAAACAACATTGAGATTCCATCTCACCCCAATAAGAATGTCATATATCAAGAAAACTAACAATAACAGTTGTTGGAGGGGATGTGGCCAAAAGGGAACCCTACTTCATTGTTGGTGGGAATGTAAACTGGTTCAGCCAATCTGGCAAGCAGTATGGAGATTCCTCAGAAGGCTAAATGTAGAACTCCCCTAAGAACCAGCATCCCCGTTTTTGGGTATCTATCCAAGAAACCACAAACAAAATCACAGTAAAGCCACCAGCACAAAAATGTTCATTGTATCGTAATTTGTCATAGCGAGAATCTGAACCAACCCAGATGCCCCTCCGTAGACGAATGGATCAGGAAAATGTGGTACATATACACAATGGAATTTTATGCCTCTATCAGAAAGAATGACATTTCCCCATTTGTAAGGAAATGGAAGGACTTGGAAAAAATTATACTAAGTGAAGTGAGCCAGACCCAAAGAAACAGGGACTCTATGGTCTACCTTATTGGGAATAATTAGCACAGGTTTAGGCAAGCCACAGCAGAGGATCACAAGAGCCCAAAGCTATACCCTTATGATCACATAAGATGATGCTAAGTGAAATGAACTCCATTTTATGGAAATGATTGTTATATCACAGTTGTAACTACTTTCAACATCCCATGTGTATCTGTAGTTTCTACTATTGATGATGTTTTTGTTTCACCCTCTTGTGACTGTAGCTACACTATCTCTGTAATCTTGTCTGAGTGTATTGGAAACCGTGCATACTGGTACTAGAATTAGGAAATTGAAAGGGAATACCAAAATTGAGAGACTAAGGGTAAAATAAGAGAAACAACAACAAAAGCAATACTTGCAAAACTGTTTGGTGTAAGTGAACTGAACACCTCAGGGGGGAAAGGGGGAGGGGGAGGGGGGTATGAGGGACAAGGTAACAAACAGTACAAGAAATGTATCCAATGCCTAACGTATGAAACTGTAACCTCTCTGTACATCAGTTTTATAATAAATACTTACAAAAATAAAAGAAACAAATTCCTGGTATTTCCCCTTTTCTATTTCTGACTACTTACATGTTCATGGAGTTCTAGCACAAAAGTACTTAATGTATTTATAATATGATTTAATTACATAATTCCAATGTTATCCTCTTCCATTAACTTTGCAAAGATTCCTAAATGATTTTCAACATGACATGTCAATTAAATGCAGACTAATTATTTCTAAAAATCAAATAATATTGTTTACGAAAGATAGTATTAAGAAAGGAAAAATGCCAGGGGAAAATTATTCATCATCTGGGGGTAAATGTTTACTGAAAATTAAAATATAAGGGGCTGGGAATGTCTCAAAGTGCTTGTCTACCATGCATCAGGCCCTGGGTAGGATTCTTTAGTACCATGTAAACAAAAAGTAAATAAAATTAATTTTTAAAAAGTTTGAAATAGAATACATACAAACATTTATGTGTTTCTCTTTTATTTGTTTAGTAATTGAACATAAATTTTTTTACAAGGTGTTGTGCAAAAAGGGTACAGTTACATAGTAGGGTAGTGTGTACATTTCTTGTGATATCTTACGTCCCGTTTTTCTATCCCTTGTCTAGGTCAGGTAGACATATATACTATATACAATGTATCAAGAACATATACAGTATTCATAGACTTGGTCTCTACTGTCTCTCCGTCTCCCTTTGTTAACAGTCATATATCAGGGAGATCATGCCCCTTTGTTTTCTGTGTTCTAGGCTTGTCTCGCTCAACATTATTTGTTCGAGTTCTGACCATTTCCCTGCGAACAACAATATTTCACCATTCCTAATCGCTATGTAGTATTCCATTGTGTATAAGTACCATATTTTTTGGATCCATTCGTCTGTGGAGGGGCATCTGGGTTGTTTCCATATTTTGGCTATTGTGAATTGTGCCGCAATAAACATGGAAGTACAAATGTCTTTTTGATATCTTGGGTTTTGCTGTTTAGGATAGATGCCTAGGAGTGGTATGACTGGGTCATAGAGTAGGTCTATATTGATCTTTTGAGAAACCTCCATACTGTTCTCCAAAGTGGTTGTACTAATTTGCACTCCCACCAACAATGGAGAAGGGTTCCTCTTTCCCCGCAGCCCCTCCAGCATTTGTTGTTTCCTTAGTTCAGAGTATAGGACATTCTAACTGGGGTGAGGTGGTAAATCAGGGTTGTTTTTATTTGCATTTCCTTTACTAGCAGGGATGTTGAGCATTTCCTCATGTGTTTCTTTGCCATTTTTATATCTTCTCTTGTGAAGTCTCTCTTTAGCTCTTTTGCCCATTTCCTAATAGGTTTATTGGGCTTGGAGGGGCTTAGTTTTTTGAGTTCTCTGTAGATGACAGCTATTAGGCCTTTGTTGCTGTGCTGGTAAATACCCTTTCCCATGTCGTTGGCTGTCTTTCTATTTTGGTGGCTATGACCTTAGCTGTGCAGAAACTTTTTAATTTGTAGTAGTCCCATTTGTCGAGTCTTTCCCCTATTTGTTGTGCCCCTGGGACTCTACTCAGGAAGTTCCTTCCTGTGCCTATAAGTTCTAGCGTCTTTCCCATTCTGTCCTTCAGTAGTTTCAAGGATTCAGGTCTGATATTGAGGTCCTTGATCCATTTTGAATTGATCTTGGTGCATGGTGATAGGCTTGGGTCTACTTTGAGTTTTCTGCGTATGGCTGCCCAGTTCTCCCAGCACCAGTAGTTGAAGAGGCTATGTTTATTCCATTGTATGTCTTTAGCTCCTTTGTCGAATATCAGTTGGCTGTAAGAGTGCGGTTTTATTTCTGGGTCTTCAATTCTAATCCATTGGTCTTCCGATCTGTTTTTATACCAATACCATGCTGTTTTTGTTATGATGGCCTTGTACTAGAGCTTGAAGTCTGGTATTGTGATACCTCATGCACTGCTTTTTTTGCCTAGGATTGCTTTGGCTATTCTAGGTTTTTTGCTGTTCCATATGAATTTATGGATTGGATTCTCTATTTCAGTGAAGAATGTGGCTGGGATTTTGATAGGCATTGCATTGAATTTGTATAACAATTTGGGCAATATGGCCATTTTCACTATATTGATTCTGCCTACCCATGAGCATGGGAGGTCTTTCCATCTCCTTGTGTCTTCTTTGATTTCCCTTATTAGATTTTTGTAGTTTTCATTGAATAGGTCCGTCACGTCCTTGGTTAAGTTGATCCCTAGGTACTTTATTCTTTTTTTGGCTACTGTAAATGGAATTGTTTCCATAATTTCCTTTTCTGTTTGTCTATTTCTGGTGTACAGAAAGGCTGCTGACTTTTGTGGATTGATTTTGTATCCTGCTACTTTGCCAAATTGGTTTATTAGGTGTAGGAGTTTGGGTACTGAGTTTTTTGGGTCCTTCAGATATAAGATCATGTCGTCTGCGAATAGGGATTACATGATTTCTTCCTTGCCGATGTGGATCCTTTTGATGTCCTCCTCTTGCCTTATTGCTATGGCTAGGGATTCCAGCACTATGTTGAACAGAAGTGGGGAGAGTGGGCATCCTTGTCTTGTTCCTGAGTTTAGGGGGAATGATTTAAGTTTCTCTCCATTTAATATGATATTAGCAGTTGGTCTGTTGTATATGGCTTTTATTGTTTTGAGGAATGTTCCATCTATTCCTGTTCTCTCCAAAGCTTTTAATAGGTATGGATGTTGTATTTTGTCAAAGGCTTTTTGGGCATCGACTGAGATAACAATGTAATTCTTAATTTTAGATCTGTTTATGTGGTGAATTACATTGATTGATTTACGGATGTTGAACCATCCTTGTGACTGAGGGATGAAGCCTACTTGGTCATGATGTATGATTTTCTTGATCAGTTTCTGGATCCTGTTAGCTAATACTTTATTGAGGAGCTTTGCGTCTGTGTTCATTAGTGATATTGGTCTGTAGTTCTCTTTTTTTGTTGGGTCTTTGCCTGGTTTGGGAATGAGTATGATATTAGCTTCATATCATGAGTTTGGGATTTCTCCCTCTGTTTCTATTTCGCGGAAGAGTTTGAGGAGTATTGGTGTTAGCTCCTCACTAAAGGTTTTGTAGAATTCGTTGGTGAATCCATCTGGGCCTGGGCTTTTCTTAGTAGGGAGGTTCTTGATTACCTCCTGTATCTGGTTTTCCCTTCAAATGTGAACTCCAATTTCGCTGGATATTTGATCTGAGGTTGCAAATTGTTATTCTGAAGTACTTGGATGGTGTTCTTCCACTCACTTCGAGGTTGGTAAGTTTGTGTGGATAAGTCGGATGCTATTCGAATCCTCTTCCCATTGAAGAAAGTTTCCTTCTTCGCTTTGGCTGAATTCAGAATTTGCTCTTTAATGTTGAGGTCTGTAGTCTTGAATATTATGTGCCTTGTGGTGGCTTTCCTGGGGTCTGGCCTGCCAGGTGTCCTATAGGCTTCGTTTACCTGGATTGGGTGCCCTGTGAGATTGGGGAAGTTTTCTGCAATAACTTTATTGAGAACATAATGAAGCCCTCTGCTCTGGTATTCGGCTCCTTCTTCTATTCCAATTATGCGTAGATTATATCTCTTGTTTTTGTCCATTAGTTCCTGGATTAGTCTTCCCTGAAGCTTCACCTTTTCTTGGAGTGTGGTCATTTTCTGGTTGTTGTCGGCTGCTTCATCGTCCAGGCGAGAGATTCTGGATTCTATATGGTCCACTCTTTGTGTTATGGTTTCAATTGCGGAGTTTATGGATGTCAGAGAGCTATTTATGGTTGTCATATCAGCTCTGATCGTGGAAATTTCTTCCTTTAAAGAGTTGTATTTTAAATCTATTTTTTCATGCATTTCAATTCTCAGGATGTGGAGATTTTCTTTAAAGGAGGCTTGTATTGTATCCATTTTTGCTTCCATTTCTTTAAACGAGGCTTGCATTGTATCCATTTTTGCTTCCATTTCTTTCTTGGCTTCCTGGGTGTCCTTCCAGATTTCCACTGTAAACTCCTGGAATTGCTTTCTGATTTCATCTGACGCTTTTGATCATTCCTGTTAACATGGCCTCATTTGCTTTTTTAGTCTCCATCTCCTCTTCAGTCATGCTGCTTTTTGGAGCTGACGAGTTGGCTTGCCCTTTAATGAACTGAGTTATGTTTCTTTGTGATTTGCGCATCTGGAGATCTGTGTAGGTCCTCCCTCCCTCCTGAGTAGGCGTGTCTATGGCAGCAGGTGCTGTTGCTGTGGCCCCGCCCACCAGTGCAGGGTACACCTACCAGAGCGGGCGCTGTTGCCAGGGGCCCCGCCCTCCTGTGCCCTGTGCATCCACTACAACAGGCACTTTAACGGGATATGCCTCCCAGAGCAAGCCCTGGGTTGTTGGGCTGTGTTTGCGCCCTACCGCGAGTCCATTGGGGGGGGCAGTATGTGTGGGGCCCAGTGGCATCGACCGACCGGGCGTGGGCCAGAACCCTCAGACCTCGCCTCTGCTGCGAGGGGGGGACGCAATCAGGACCAGGTGTCCCTACTGTGCTGGTATTGCCCACCAGCGCCTGTGATTTTAGTTGTAAGAGTCTGCGAGGTCCAGGCACCTCGGGTGGGGCTTGCACTGCCGGTCGTCCCCCGGCCCCTGTTGGGAAGGGGGCGGGGCCGGTTCTGCCAGTTCAGGAACCTGTGGGGCCTTGGGGCTGCTCTGCCCTTCCCCTGCTAAACTGACTTCCCAGCGCCTGATGGGAGCTCCCCGCCTGATTTGGGGGTTCTTTGTTCCCTCAGGGGTGGGGAGGGGGAGGGAGGGAGATCTAGCTTCTTTGTTGGGCTTGGGTCTCTGATAGCTGGTCTCCCATTGGGGAAGGGCTAATGGGGAACTCACTGGTGCTGCTTTGTGTGTGTGTCCCGTGCAGCTGTTGGCCCTTCAGGGGTTGGCGAAGTGTCGTGGTGGCTTCTCCAGTTCCCTCTTTCTGCTGTGCTGGGTTCCCTTGTCTGAACCCGGTGTGGACCCAAACTTCTCGTCGCTGCCGGTGTGCGTCTAGGTTCGCACCCTTCCTTGTGTCCGTGGGGTCTCCCGCTATCTGAATTCTGCGCTCCTGGCAGCCTGTCTGCTGATCGCCGGGTTCCCCTTTCCCAGCCTGGCCCTGTTTGGGCCAGGGTCGGCTGGTGGGGGGAGGGTGCCCCAGAGATTCTCTGGTTCCGTGTAGGTTGTAGGTTCTTCTTGTTTGCTCCTTTTTGTTTTCCTGCGTTTCTCCACTGCTTCTGGCTGCTGGTTTTGCTGGGTTCTTGATGGGGTGTTGGGTGTTGGGGTTCCCAGCTCGCTATTCAGTTGGAGCGAGTCGGGGTGCCTCCCTATTTTGTCAGCGCCATCTTTCCTATCTGTTTCTAATGAATAGGCTAATGACAATAATATAGGATCATGTAAGGTCATGAAAGGAGTGTGTCGAGAATCACATTCAGAAACTTACTTAAGCCGAGAGAGAGAGAGTAAGAGACAGAGAGAGAGAGAGAGAGAGAGAGAGAGAGAGAGAGAGAGTTTGTTCTCCACTACTACATACATGGAATGCAGCAAAATTTTCCAGTAAACATGGAGTAGGCTTTCATGAGACAACAAATTTCTGTTGCATTCACCTTGGGTGACTATCTCTACCTGTGTGAAAAATCTTGTGTTTCAAGACACCAGTTCATGTTATGTGGCTATATTGTAAGTCAAGCTAACAAAATCTTCAACTGAATAACAGAATTCTGAAGCCAAGTGTCATTCAGAAAGATTCTATATGAAACTGTACTCACAGACCCAATATCATGAACAGCTTTTCCCGCACTGTAAAAATAAGAGCTAAAATGTCTTGTTTATAAAATGACAAAAGCAGTCATCCAATTCCAAGTCACTCATTATTGAGAGAGTGACCTCCAATATGAGGGATGAGGAAAGAATTGTGAGGGAGTTTTTCCTTATCACAAGGAAATAAAAAACAAAAGTTGGATAGAAATCCAACTTTTCCTAGGCCAGCATGAGAACTTGCACTAATCCCACCCTCTAACCAATATACTTAGATTGAGAAACTGAAAAGGAATAAAGAAGATCAAACTACATTTCTTTATTGGCATGTCTATGTGTGCAATGGTTTTTGAGTACCCTTTCTAAAGACATTAGTATAATGAAATCAATCCACATTGTTCAAAGAAGTAAACAATGGAAGCAACAAGGAAACACAAATGATGCAAAATAGACAGAAGGAATCCATCGAAATAAAAGAAAAGTCTGAGCCAGACCCAAAGAAACATGGACTCTATGGTCTCCCTTATAGGGAGTAATTAGCACAGGTTTAGGTAAGTCACAGAAGATCACAGGAGCCCAATAGCTATACCCTTACGAACACATAAGATAATACTAAGTGAAATGAACTCCATGTTATGGAAACGATTGTTTTAACTACTTTCAACGTGCCATATGTAATTGTAGCCTCTATTTTTGATGATCTTCTTGTATTACCTTCCTGTGGTTGTACCTACACTTTCTTTGTATCTTATCTGAGTATATTGGAAACCGAGTATACTGGTATTAGAACTAGGAAATTGGAAGGGAATACCAAAATCGAGAGACACAGGATAAAAAAAAGACAAACAACTACAAAAGCAATACTTGCAAAACTGTTTGGTGTAAGTGAACTGAACACCTCATGGGGGGAAAGGGAAAGGGGGAGGAGGTAGGGGGGTATGAGGGACAAGGTAACAAACAGTACAAGAAATGTATCCAATGCCTAATGTATGAAACTGTAACCTCTCTGTAATTCAATTTGATAATAATATATATACATATAAATTAAAAAAAGAAAAGTCCCAATTAAAAGAAGCTTAATTCTTTCAGAAAATAACCAGCTTATAGAGCAGGCAGTGAAAGATCTAGAAGATAGTTGTAAAAAAATGCTTTTAAAACACTGATAAATATGTTTATGAACCACAGAAAACATATACAATAGAACTCATGAGCATGATGAGAATAACTAAAGAGTATTGGAAGAATTCATGGTGTTTCCAAAGAGAAACCTAAATGAATATCACACGATGATATAGTCTTCCAGCAAAAGATATGAAAGAAGACAAAGATGAATCAAAGAAGTAAAGGAGTTTGTATAAGATGAAAAAGGAAACTTCAGTAAAAATATCAAAGGCATGAAAAATGACCAATGAGAAGGGAAATAAAAAACAACAACAAAGTATGGACTGCCTCATTCTAATTATTTCCTTTTTCTATTTTTAAACTTATATTGTAAAGGTGATATACACAGAGATTACACTTACATAAAACAGGTAACGAGTACATTTGTTTGTGAAGGATGCCACCTTTCCCCTCATCTTCTCTCAGTTTGCATTCCAGACCCATTCCCTGAGAACTTAAATATTTCAGTTTCAAGCCAGTGTATAGTGAGTATCACTGATGCAGTTGTTTGCCATTTGTACAACAATTTCTGTGCTCCTCCTTACCCTCAGAAAAACATACAAGAAAGAAATCAAATACAGTGACAAAAGAGAAGACAATCAACCTCAAGAAGCTAAATACCCCCCAAAAAATCTTGTTTCCATTTCTTGGTGGTTCTTCTTAATAAACAACAGCTTATCATCATATGCATATAGCAATTGTTGTCCTCTTCTGTGAGAATACTCTTCTTTAGTTTCACTGCGTGTGAATGTTTAGAATCCTCCATAATTTGTATATAAGTTTTGGTCATCTACTATCTGGTGTGTTTACGTGTGTGTGTGTGTGTGTGTGTGTGTGTGTGTGTATGTGTGTGTGAAATGAATGAAACAGGCAGCCAAATGAGTGGCTGAAACTACTGCTACCTATTCATCTCACAAAGGATTAATACGTAGTATTAAAAAATTCTAAAATTTAAATATCAGTAGGGAAAAGTCTACTTATGGAACAGGCACATGAGTAGAAGCTTTAAAAATTAAAAGTTGCTACCGGAAAATGAATATAGAAAAAAAATGGTAAACCATTTAGACAGAAAAATAAATATGAAAAGACAGACAAAAAGTGCAGTTTCATGGGAAATGAAACATGGATGTAGGCAATGAGGAAATGGAAAACATCAGGCTGAAATTTTAGGGCCAGGAAAGTTTAAGTTGAATTGGAAGCTGGCAGTATGGGAAGAAGAAATATGCATTTTTAAATGATGATATCAAGCAAATAAAAACTCAGGGGTGAGGTCGGAATTGGATATGCATGCTAGAAATATGGCATTTAAGTGCTGCTTCCTTGTGGTAGCCCTTAAGAAGCAGTTACTTCATATATCTCAATTTAATAATGAATTATATACCTGCAGATTCCAGTTTGAAAAAAAACCAAAAAACTTTGTAAGGAAAAACCTTGCCTACGTGTGCCTTAAATGGTGCCATTGAGATAGAATGAGTTTGCGCTTTCATTGCTTGTTTCTGTCTTGGTAAAGGTCTTCTCATATTGCTATGGGAACTAGAGGCTTTTCAATTCAGTGATTACTTTTGCAGTATATTTATATGTGGATAATATAGACTCCTATTTGGCATTCATGAATATTTGTACCTGGATCTACCTGTGTATATGTCAAACCACGTAGTTATCCATGCAGATGATCTGGAGCCCAGAAGTAGTTTCTGAAATGTGCTGAATTTTTTTGTATTAGAATAAGCAAAGGTCGGAAGTAAACTTATTTCAAATGTTCTGTGTTCTTGTATGGAAGTATCACAAGGGATCCCCATGTTATTATTTTTTTACACATTCAAAACAAAATATTTTTAAATGCCCCCAACATTGCAGTGTTGGTTTTGATATATAGAAATTAAAGATGGGAGAGATCTCAGAAAATTAAAAGGAAATCAATGAGCAAACTGTGCAGCTTGCTTATGCCCGCATTTTTAGCTTATCAGGAGGATGAGACCTGTGGGTCCTGAGTAAAAGGCAACCAGGGCAGAAAAGTCCATGACACACTTCTTCTTTTTTTTTTTTTTTGCCAGTCCTGGGCCTTGGACTCAGGGCCTGAGCACTGTCCCTGGCTTCTTCCCGCTCAAGGCTAGCACTCTGCCACGTGAGCCACAGGGCCGCTTCTGGCCGTTTTTTTTTTTTTTTTTTTTTTTGTATATGTGGTGCTGGGGAATCGAACCTAGGGCCTCGTGTATCCGAGGCAGGCACTCTTGCCACTAGGCTATATCCCCAGCCCCCCATGACACACTTAACCAACAAAAAACCAAAAGACATGTTGTGGCTCCAATCTTGAGCACCCGTCTTGACAGAAAAGACAACTCAAGAGTGCCATGTAAGCTAAACAGGGATGGCTCATACTGGAAACCTAGCTACTTCAGGAAGCTGAAAATGATCAGAAGAAATTAGAGAAACCATCTTGATTTAACAACCAAAAAGTGCCCAATGTAGAGCTGTGGCTCAAGTGCTAGAGCACTAGCCTTGAGCAAACAGTTCAGGGACAGTGCCAAGGCCCTGAGTTCCTGAGGACAGGACAAGAGTTCCCAGGACAAGAACAAAAGAAAAAACCAAAACTGGAAGCAAACATACTAGAGACTAGATAGTGCTCACATCTATGGGCAGCTATCTTAGGCTACACTACTCATATCAGCAGTAGAAAAGGAGTGCACATGATAGAGGCAGTGACATTTTCTCTTGAAATGGATATCCAATAGGCTGCTAGGGTGCCTTGAAGGTGTGCATAGTCATTTTTCTTTTTTTGTTCTTTTTTTTCTTGCATAGCCATTTATTAGTGAGACCCTCAGCTACTACAGACCATAGCCAAGGATCTGCATGTGCACAAGAAAAGCACATCTCATCTTAGGTAGATAAAATTCTCCCATAAGGACTCTTTGACAATTCTTGGTAAACCTGGACTGTTGGAGCATATGTGACAGGAAATAATGACATGTTGGTTAATTTGGGTTTTTTAAAGTCAAAGAGTGAGAAAGAAAGAAGAAGAAACAGACAGAGGGTAAGAAAATGCATCTCAGTGTTTGAAATCTGATTTTGGAAACTGTCTTAGAGCTTTTTCACTAAATAATAGTGGTCTGCCATTTAAGCAAAAGTCACACTTCCAGCTTTGGCTGATTAAATGGAGAGTCTCAGAGCTTTAATCCCTGGGCTGGCTTCAAACCTTGATCCTCCGATACACAATCCTGAGTAGTTAGTATTAGCTCATAAGCCAGAAGTCTACAATAAGAATTTTTTTTCAGTGTCCTCAAATGTAAGTGTAACCAAAGACAAATATGTGACCACTGGCCTCTTGGTAAGAAACTGCGACTGCAGTTTATACTGACTCAGATTGCTCATAATAATATCACTTCATATTGGTAGGTGCTTACTGCTTAAAGTGAGGTACTTTACAGCCCTGGAAAGACAAGGTACAAGGAAGGAAAGCAATTTTCTTTCCTAGCCAGCAGGTAGAAATTTGCTCAACAGTAGATAGAAAATAAGATATTGAAACTGAGCTTTTTCTGTTGTAGTACACACAGGTTGTCAGGGTAAAAAGACAGAGAACAGGCATCTGAACACCCAGAGTTCCCTCAGCCATTGCCTCTCCTGAGAAGAAAACAGTAAATGGAAACAAATTGAGGAGTCACTTACAGCTTGTTTTCCTCATGCCCAGAAGCATCGCTGTTACTGAGATCTGTTCCCAAAGTGTAGAGAGGGAAAAGCCCAGCAATCATTGCATTTCCATCCACGTGTACTCCCTGCTTCATGGTAGAAAAGCAGCTAGTGCCAGCTAAGGATATGACAGGGAGGGGAAACTGGAGGAGAAGGAATGTGAAAATCAAGGGGCACATCCCAGAAGCAGAAGCCAAGCTGAAATCCTGGCAGGAAGTGAGGCCCACAGTTTCAGGTGTATATATATGATTATTTTTGTATATGTGCATAAGTGCCTTTTTATTGACAGAGATGGATATGTAGAACTTCTTTCTTGGAAAGGTCTCGTAAGTCTTCTGGAAGAATGTGTAAGGCTCTTCCCAGGGGCTCTGCATCTGAAGCCTTGTGTCCAGTTGAAAACATGTTTGCAGATTTTCCTTCTTCATCGCAGGTGCCATGATCTCCTCCAAGACCACAGATAGAGAGGACCCTGGGGTGAGGTTAAATTTGATAGATTTTTGTCAGACATCTGAGTCATGAAAGTAGACATTTGGGAGGATGCAACTGGATTGCATCAGCAGAGCCATGTCAGTTGCATGGTGAAATGGCCAGAAAACAATATATGCCGGTGGGATGTCACCCAAAGTTCACTTCACCAACTCACTATCCAGAAGAGTGACACAACATTGCTGGTTGACCCAGGCAGGTTTCCATAAATACACCTACTTACTACTCCCTGTGATTCAGTGAAGCTGCTGAAACCAGCACCATCTTATTGGCATCTATACATCATAAAAAATATCCTCAATTAAATAAACTCATTAAGTCAAGGTCATTGTCCAAACTGAGTTTCACATTTGCATGCTGATCTTTCACCTTCACATGGGTAACTTTTACTAAACATGCTAACATATATCAAGATATTTTTTTCTCATGATGCACTGGTGTGAGGACATGAGGTAATGGAGAAAATTCTCCTTCATCTCATGCAAAAATCAGTATCAAATCATCTGTATGGTTTCTACTTGTCAATATATAGTAGACCCAAATTTCATGCAGTGACCTCATTGGCGGTGGAAAATAAAGCTACTTCAGGGCAGTGAACACACTTCACAGAAGGCTGCAAACTTAGATTCACATATACATCACCGTAGAAACAAAGCAGTATATGAACTTTAAAATGGTAAGAAAAAAAAAACAACTTTTAATGAGGTGTGCACTGACCTTTCTAAATTTCATACTCGTTACCTTGGATTTTATCCCTTTGAAGTTCTTGGTAACACATGTTAGCTCTTCAGAGGGTGTAGTTAGCAACATACATGGGATGAACCCCAGTCTGACAAGGTAGTAGTACCTGTTCATATCCTCAATCTACATATAGTTTCTTTAGGAAACTACATATATTTCCATAGTGGTTGCACAAAATGACATTCCTGTTGTATTCTGAGTGTGAGAATAATCCATCAAGGCACAACTTGAGGTGGGAAGGGGTTTTATTTACAATCTCAAACCCAGAACCAGAGAAGCTCTCCACCTCCAAATACTAGCCTGTGACTACCTTGTCCTGGGCTAGTTACCCAGAAACCAGACCTGAGACCTGTCTGGAACTATACTCCTAACACCCACACCTTAATCAGTCTCCAAACCTCCAAACATCCAAACCTCCAGAGGAACAAGCTTCCTTCCTATAGGCCTCTCCTCTCCTCAAGCTTTAAGCCTCAAGCCTCCCCACAGGATTTAGGCTCACTGTGGACCTAAGCCTTCCAACTCTCCCTCAGGCCTCAGGCTCCTAACTCTCCCTCAGACCTCAGGCTCTGGACTGAAAAAGAGAGAATGTGGAAATGCATGTGGGAAAATGATGAAGACATACAAATAATATTAAACATTCTTGGTAATATTGTCAATATATACTTTTATGCTATTAAGTATTGACATTTTAGAATTCTCTCTCTGTAGAGATTTCCTAATTAACTTTGAAGTACTGAAAGTAACTAATACATATTTGACATTCTCACCAGATATGGAGCAGAGTATGAAGTGCCCAGATCACCAGTATGCCAACACACAGAGAAACCAGTGCCTCCTAAGAGATGAAAGCTTCCTGGCTTACGGGGAGCCCTTGAGGATAGTCTTGGCCTGCATGGCTCTTGGTTTATCAACACTCACATAAGCTGCTCCTGGGGTCTTTGTGAAACATCACAACACCCCCATTGTCAGGGCGAATAACCAGGCTCTCAGTTACATCCGGCTGTTCTCCCTCATTTTCTGTTCCATCTGTTCCTTGCTCCTCCCTTCATTGACAGTGATGCTCACTCTGAACATGGCCAACTCATCCTCCTGTGTAACAAGGGCTCCCTCACGGCCTTCTACTGTATCTTGGCATACCTGGGCTCCCTGGCCACGGCCAGCTTCACTGTGGCTTTCCTGGCCAGGAACCTGCCTGACACCTTTGATGAAGCCAAGTTCCTGACCTTCAGCATGCTGGTGTTCTGCAGTGTGTGGCTCAACTTCCTGCCTGTCTACCACAGTGCCAAGGGCAAGGTCATGGTGGCTGTGGAGGTCTTCTCCATCTTGGCCTCCAGTGCAGGGCACCTGGGCTGCATCTTTGCCCCCAAGTGCTACATCATCTTGATAAGGCCAGAGAGGAATTGTGTGCATGGCTTCAAGGATAAAAGACATAGAAGTAGAAATAAGCATTGTTAAGATTAAACTCGTATGTTTGATTAGTATAAGGATTGTCTGCACTAAGTCTACAGTCATTTTCCAGTCCGATATTTGTTTTTATTATGAAATTTTTGCTTCAATTAACATGGACGTATTATGATTTTTCTGACATATTTTTGGTTCCTTCTATTTAATTTTTTTTCTTATTTATTGTCAAAATGATGTACAGAGAGGTTACAGTTTCATACGTTAGGCATTGGAAACATTTCTTGTACTGTTTGTTACCTCCTCCCTCATTTCTCCTGTGCCCTTTCCCCTTTCCCTCTCCCCCCACGAGTTGTTCAGTTGGTTTACATCTAATGGTTTTGCAAGTATTGCTTTTGTAGTTGTTTGTCTTTTCATAATGTGTCTCTCAATTTTGATATTCCCTTTCGCTTTCCTAGTTCCAATACAAGTATATACAGTTTCCAATGTACTCAGATAAGATACAGTGACAGTGTAGGAACAACCACAGGAAGTGGATACAAGAGGATCATCAACAATAAAAGATACACTTTCACATGGCATGTTGAAAGTAATTACAACAGTGATATAACAGTTGTTTCCATAACATGGAGTTCATTTTACTTAGCATTATCTTATGCATTCATAGAAGCATAGCTATTAGGCTCTTGTGATCCTCTGCTGTGATCAGCCTAAACCTGTGCTAATTATTCCCTGTGAGGGAAAACATAGAGTTCATGTTTCTTGGGGTCTGGCTCACTTCACTTAGCATAAATTTTTCCAATTCCTTCCATTTCCTTACAAATGGGACAATGTCATTCTTTTGATAGAGGCATAAAATTCCATTGTGTATATATACTACATTTGCCTGATCCATTTGTCTACTGAGGGGAATCTGGGTTGGTTCCATATTTTAGCTCTGACAAATTGTGCTGTGATGAACATTGTTGTGCTGGTGGTTTTAGTGTATTCTTGTTTGTGTTTTTTTGGGTAGATGCCCAAAAGTGGGGCTGCTGGGTCATAGGAGAGCTCTATATTTAGTCTTCTGAGGAATCTCCATACCACTTTCCAGAGTGGCTGAACATTACATTCCCACCAACAATGAAGTAGGGTTCCCTTTTGGCCACATCCCCTCCAACATTTATTGTTGTTAGTTTTCTTGATATAGGACATTTTTACTGGGGTGAGATGGAATCTCAATGTTGTTTTGATTTGCATTTCTTTTATGGCCAGTGATGTAGAGCACTTTTTCATATGTCTCTTGGCCATTCTTATTTCCTCATCAGAGAAGTGTCTTTTTAAGTCTTTAGCCCACTTGTTGAGGGGGCTCTTCATTCTTTGTGGTTTTGTTTTGGAGGAATTTATTTTTTTTTTAGTTCTGCATATATTTTGGATATGAGGCCTTTGTCCATTGTATGGACGGTAAAGATCGTTTTCCAATCTGTCGGCTTTCTGTTTATCTTATGAGTTATGTCCTTTGCCCTGTTGAAGCTCTGCAGTTTGATGCAATGCCTTTATCCATGCTTCCTTTGATTTGTAGCATTTCTGGGTCTTTGTTAAGGAACTTCTGCATTGTGCTAAGGAGCCCAAGTGTTTCTCCTATTCCTTCTTTTAGTACTTTCAGGGTATCTGTTTTAATTTTGAGGTCTTTGATCCATTTGGAATTGATTTTGGTGCAGGGTGATATATAAGGATCTAGTTTTAGTTTGCTGCATGTGTTGAACCAGTTTTGCCAGCACCATTTGTTAAAGAGGCTATCTATTTTCCATCCTATTTTTTTAGCTCTTTTATCAAAGATTAAGTGGACATAGTTCTGTGGGTTCATTTCTGTGTCTTCAATTCTGTTCCATTGGTCTCTAGGCCTGTTCCAGTGCCAATACCAAGCTGTTTTTATTACTATAGCTTTATAATACAGCTAAACACTGGGTATTGTAATTCTTCCAGCACCGTTCTTTCTCGTTAGTAGCATTTTTGCTATTTGCAGACTGTTCTTGTTCCATATGAATTTCTGGATTGCTTCCTCTATTTCATTAAAAAATGGTGTTGGGGGACTTCTGGGAAGACAGCAGAGGAGCTGCAGTGCACTAGCTCAGCTCCCTCCAGGATCGCAGTTTTCTCACCCCATAGAAACTTTTACCACTAGAAAGACAACCAGTGTAAGTTTTAACAGTACAGGGATTCTGGCCAGGAAGGAAAAATCGACTTTGCTCGTCTGAAAACACAAACTTGATCTCTGGGCGGTATCCCACCACCACACCAGTGCCGGCGCTGGCACAGCGCCCGGCACAGCAACCCGCACTCCACACAGTTAAAGCACACAGCGGAGACCAGGTGGAGGCTGAGCACGGATGACCTGAAATCGCAGAGAAAGCGTGAGTACCCCATGAAAGATATTCTCACTTGCGCCCACAGAGCAGCTTCTGCAAGGCAGCCCTTCCCCCACCGCCAGAGCAAAGCGCCATCTTTGCCACTGAGATAGGGTCAGACCAGATTGGAACTAAAGCGGGCCTGGGAAAAGTGAGGTCAAAGTAGCCATCTTTGAAAAGGGCAAGAGGGACCGAACAGTGAGAGCCAGCTCCGCTCAGGAGAACTCCCCCTGCCCAGGCGGGAGGCGTATCCAGGGCCACGACTTAGACAGAGGTGCCCCGCCCTGCCCGCCGGAACTTCTAAATTTAACGTGAAAACAGCCAGTAGCTCCCGGCAGCACGGAAACACCAGAAGGAGGAACCTGAGACAGTTAAACGGTCCCGTCACAGAGGAAGCCCAATTCCCAGCTCAAAACGGAGCTGCTTTCCATAGCCACCTCTGCCAAGGAGGCTGGCCCACCCAGGAAGCAGAAGCCTCAAACAGGCAAGCAACTCTCAGCTGGGTAAAACAGGCCAGAAGTGCCCCGCCCTGCTCAGCCCACAGCCTATTCAAAAGCAGGCGTTAAAGGCTACGGCCCCACAGCAGACAGAGGAGCAAACTGAATTCTGCCAAACCCAGACAATCAGGCATATAGACTGCAGACCATCACAAGGAAACCAGAGACCGGGGAAAGACCACCCAAACAAAGAAGACTCTATTTTCTTTTTTTTCTTTTCAACATTTCTTAAACTTTAAAAAGGAAAAAAAAATTTATTTTCAATTCGGAAACATCGTCGGTTTTTTTTTTTTCTCCATGTTTTCTATTTTTACCTGTTTGTTTTATCAAGTTTTTTTTTTCTTTTCTGTTTGTTTGGGTTGTTCCTTTTCTGATTTTTGTTTCCTTTTTATTTTATTTTCTTTTTAAAATAATTTTTCTCTGTTTTGTGCATCTGTCTCCCACTATTTTAACTTTATTTCTCTCTTTGCGTTCTCTTTCTTTAAAACTTACATTCCTATGAAGAACACCTCCATTCTTTTTGACTAACTCTCCATTATCTAACATTGCAACCTTATTCTCTCTACTGATTCTACTCTTCTTTACACTTCCATGTCACTGAAACTAAACCAAAATCACCATCTCCCCTCCCCAATACATTTTACTCTATTCTCTTTACTACCTCCAACTTACCCTCCTGACTTACTGCCTGGACCTCCAGTCTCCAATGACTCCTGGTTATTGGATACAGGGCATCCCAGCTTAATCCGAGTGAATCAAAGAGGTTCATAGAGAAAGCCAGTCCTAAAAGAACTTAATATAAAAACAAGAATTGCATATAGGGTTTTAACAGTAAATAAGTAACTACTGAATACAGGGCCCAGGATCAGTTGTTATATTGAAATTGTATTCTTTAGGAACACCAAATCTAATTTTATAGACAGGTATACAGGGTATCTGTACATAATTGTGAACTTGTAAGATTTACACAACAGTGCTTGGTAAGGGCTACTGTGGGTCTTAAACGGTGCTCAAAGGTGCAGGTAGACTGGCATCCCCAATTCAAATGGGCGGAAGAAACACAAGAAAGATGGCAAACAATGAAGTCTTATCCTCCACTCAAACCAAGCAGGAAGCAGAACAGTCAATCAAAGACATAGAAGAGAACCCCCTAAAAGCTCTACAAAGCCTACTGATAAACATAATAAATGAAAAGTTTGAATCTCTTCAGTCAATTATTCTAGAGCATGAGGAGGCAAAGAAAAATTAATGGAGAATTTCATGGCATCCACAAATAGAAAGATAAATGAACTTCAAGAGTCAAATGAAAAGATAGCTAACCAGCTTAAAGATTTGAGAGACAACTCTCAAAACCAAAGTAATGAAGTTAATGAAGTAAAGAAGTCCATGCAAGACCTAAGAAATGACATGGAAATTATCAGGAAAGACCAGTCAGAAGCAAAAGAGATTCGAAATCAAGTAACTAGCCTACAGTCCCGACTAACTGAAGCAGAGGATCGAATTTCAGGAGCTGAAGATTCCTTAGATTCTATGGAGAAAGATAAAAAATCAATACAAATCTAGTCCAATCAACAAAACAGATCGCTACAGGAGATTCAAGACATGATCAGGAAGCCCAATTTAAGGATAATAGGTATTGAGGAAAACTTGAAGAAAGAGGTTAATGGGATAGGCAACCTATTTAACAAAATATTAGCTGAGAACTTCCCAAATATCCAGAAGGAAATGTCTATACAGATACAAGAAGCATTTAGAACCCCAAATCGACCAGACCAGATTAGGACATCCCACCGACACATTGTGATCAAAACAGGTTCAGTAGAGTGCAAGGAAAAAATACTCAAAGCTGTTAGGGCAAAGAAAACAATCACATATAAAGGAAAAGCAATCAGAATTACCCCAGACTTCTCAGCAGAGACCATGAAAGCAAGGAGAGCCTGGAATGAAGTATACCAAACTCTAAATAAAAATAACTACCAACCAAGAATTCTGTGCCCAGCCAAACTCTCCATCATAGCTGAAGGTCAAATAAAAGTCTTCCACAATACGGAACAACTGAAACAATGTATCTCCACCAAACCAGCATTACACAAAATCCTTAAAGATGTACTATACAGGGAAAATAATCAAGATCCCAATACAGACAGAGAAATGAACCCTAATTAGTAAACATCAGATCAAGAAATGGGAAGACACAGCTTTAAACAAGATATTGATAATGAAAGGAACAAACGATCATCTCTCAATCCTAACTCTCCACATTAATGAACTTAACTCTCCAATCAAACGACATAGACTCCTACGTTGGATCAAAAATCAAGATCCATCTTTCTGCTGCCTCCAAGAGACACATATATCCAGCAAAAGTAAACATCTTCTAAAAGTGAAACACTGGAAACCAATCTATCAAGCAAATGGCCCCCATTAGCAGGCTGGAGTTGCAATCCTAGTATCAGACAAAATTGACTTCAAATTACAAAAGGTAAGAAGAGACAAAGAAGGTTACTACATACTAGTAAAAGGATCTCTCCTACAGGAAGAAATAACCATTCTAAATATCTACACACCAAATGCAGGAGCACCCAACTTCATCAAAAAAACCCCACTGGCTCTAAAATCACTCATAGACCCAAACACATTGATAGTTGGCGACTTTAACACTCCACTATCACCTCTGGACAGATCAACACGCCAAAAACTGAACAAAGAAAACACAGAACTAAACAATTGCATAGACCAACTAGACTTAATCGACATCTACAGAATATTCCACCCAGCAAGGATAGAATACACATTCTTTTTGGCAGCACATGGAATATTCTCCAAAATAGATCACATCTTAGGGCACAAAGAAAATCTGTACAAAACCAGAAGTATCAAAACCATTCCCTGCATTCTCCCAGACCACAATGGAATAAAATTAGAGGTCAACTCAAACAGCCACCACAGAAATCGCTACAATTCATGGAGACTAAACAACACACTGCTGAGCCATCAGAGGGTCATTGAAGAAGTTAAAACAGAAATTCAAATGTTTATGGAATTCAACCAAGTTGAGGACACAAAGTACCAGCTCCTTTGGGACACAGCAAAGGCAGTACTCAGAGGAAATTTTATATCTCTGAGTGCATACATCAACAAACTGGAGAAACAGCAACTCAACAATTTAAGCAAGCACCTTAATTTCTTTAAGAGACAACAACAAGCCAAACCCAAGTCAATAGACGGAAGTAAATAATTAAAATCAAATCATAATTAAATCAATTAGAGACGAAAAAAACATCGAAAGAATCAAGAAAACAAAGAGTTCGTTCTTTGAAAAAATCAACAAGATAGACAGACCCCTGGCAAACCTGACCAAAAAACAAAGGCAGCACACTCAAATAAACAAGATAAGAGATAAAACAGGTAACATCACCACAGAAATAACTGAAATTCAGAAAATAATAAGCGACTATTTTGCAAACCTTTATGCCAACAAATTTGAGAACTTGGAGGAAATCGATGATTTCCTAGAAAAAATTCATATCCCCAAACTGAACCATGAAGATTTAAACCTAATAAACAGACCCATATCCAGTATTGAAATAGAAACGGCAATAAATTATCTCCCATCCAAGAAAAGCCCAGGTCCAGACAGATTCACTGCAGAATTCTCCAAGACCTTCAAAACAGAACTCACACCAATATTTCTCAAACTCTTCAATGAAATTGAAAGAGAACATTCACTTCCAGACTCATTCTATGAAGCCAGTATAACCCTCATCCCAAAACCAGGCAGGGACTCATCACAGAAAGAGGACTACAGACAGATCTCTCTGATGAACATAGACGCAAAAATTCTCTTCAAAATTCTGGCCAATCAACTTCAACAGGTCATCAAAAAAATCATACACCACGATCAAACTGGATTCATCCCAGGGATGCAAAGTTGACTTAATATAAGCAAGTCAATTAATGTAATCCACCACATCAACAGGAGCAAGCTAAAGAACCACACGATTTTATCTCTGGATGCGGAAAAAGCGTTTGATAAAATCCAGCACCCATTTATGCTAAAAGCCCTGGAAAAACTGGGATTCCAGGGTACATTCCTGAATATAATCAAGGCAGTTTATGACAAACCAACAGCAAGCATAACTCTAAATGGTGAAAAACTAAAGCCATTCCCTTTAAAATCAGGAATAAGGCATGGATGCCCACTCTCTCCCCTGCTCTTCAACATAGTACTAGAATTCCTAGCCAGAGCAATCAGGCAAGAAGAAAATATAAAGGGGATCCAAGTAGGTAAAGACGAAGTTAAACTCTTTCTCTTCGCAGATGACATGATCCTATACCTAAAGAATCCCATAGACTCTACCCCCGAGCTACTAGAGCTGATCCAAAACTTGGCAAAGTTGCAGGATATAAAATAAACCTTCAAAAATCAACGGCCTTTCTCTATGCTAACGACCGGAAGACCGAGGCTGATATCAGGAAAGTAACTCCCTTTGCAATAGCCCCCCCAAACATAAAATACCTAGGAATAACCTTAACCAAAGACGTGAAAGACCTCTTTGAGGAGAACTTAAAACCTTGAAAAACGAAATTAGGTCAGAACTAAGGAAATCGAAAAACCTCCCATGCTCCTGGATTGGGAGGATTAATATAATCAAAATGGCAATATTGCCAAAGGCTATCTACAAATTCAATGCAATACCCATTAATATGCCAACACCATTTTTTGATGAAATATAAGAAGCAATCCAGAAATCATATGGAATAATAAAAGACCTAGAATAGCAAAAACAATCCTAAGCAGGAAGAACAGTGCTGGAGGAATTACAATACCCAACTTTACGTTGTATTATAAAGCTATAGTAATTAAAAACAGTTTGTTATTGGCACCAGAACAGGCCTGAAGACCAATGGAACAGAATTGAAGACCTGGGAATGAACCCACAGGACTACGCCTACTTATATTTGATAAAGGGGCTAAAACAATAGTTTGGAACGAAGATAGCCTCTTTAACAAATTGTGCTGTAAAAACTGGTTCAACACATGCAACATACTAAAACTAGATCCTTATATATCACCCTGCACCAAAATCAATTCCAAATGGATCAAAGACCTCAAAATCAAAACAGAGGCCCTGAAAACACTAAAGAAGGAGTAGGAGAAACACTTGGGCTCCTTGGCGCAGGACGGAACTTCCTTAACAAAGACCCAGAAATGCTACAAATCAAAGAAAGGTTGGACAAATGGGACTGCATCAAATTGCAAAGCTGCACGGCAAAAGACATAGCTCGCAAGATAAACAAAAATCCCACAGACTCGGAGAAGATCTTTACCGGCCATTCAACGGACAAAGGCCTCATATCTAAAATATATGCAGAACTAAAAAAATTACCTTCCTCCAAAACAAAACCGCAAAGAACCAATAGCCCGCTCATCTAGTGGGTAAAGACTTACAAAGAGACTTCTCTGATGAGGAAATGAGAATGGCCAAGAGACATATGAACAAGTGCTCTGCATCACTGGCTATAAATGAAATGCAAATCAAAACAACATTGAGATTCCATCTCACCCCAGCAAGAATGTCATATATTAAGAAAACTAACAATAACAGTTGTTGGAGGGGATGTGGCCTAAAGGGAACCCTTCTTCATTATTGGTGGGAATGTAAATTGGTTCAGCCACTCTGGCAAGCAGTATGGAGATTCCTCAGAAGGCTAAATGTAGAACTCCCCTATGACCCAGCAACCCCACTTTTGGGTATCTATCCAAAAAACCACAAACAAAATCACAGTCATGCCACCAGCACAACAATGTTCATTGCAGCGCAATTTGTCATAGCGAGAATCTGAAACCAACCCAGATCCCCCTCAGTAGACGAATGGATCAGGAAAATGTGGTACATATACACAATGGAATTTTATGCCTCTATCAGAAAGAATGACATTGCCCCATTTGTAAGGAAATGGAAGGACTTGGAAATAATTATACTAAGTGAAGTGAGCCAGACCCAAATAAACATGGACTCTATGGTCTCCCTTATTGGGAATAATGAGCACGGGTTTAGGCAAGTCACAGCTGAGGATCAGAAGATCCCAATAGCTATACCCTTATGATCACATAAGATGATGCTAAGTGAAATGAACTCCATTTTATGGAAATGATTGTTATATCACAGTTGTAACTACTTTCAACATCCCATGTGTATCTGTAGCTTCTACTATTGATGATGTTCTTGTATCACCTTCTTGAGTTTTTATCTACACTATCTCTGTAATCTTATATGAGTATATTGGAAACCGTATATATTGGTATTAGAACTAGGAACTTGAAAGGGAATACCAAAATTGAGAGACACAGGTTAAAAAAAGAGAAGCAACTAGAAAAGCAGTACTTGCAAAACTGTTTGGTGTAAGTGAACTGAACACCTCAGTTGGGGAAAGGGTAAGGGGGAGGGGAGGTATGAGGGACAAGGTAACAAACAGTACAAGAAATGTATCCAATGCCTAACGTATGAAACTGTAACCTCTCTGTACATCAGTTTTATAATAAAAACTTTAAAAAATGGTGTTGGGATATTAATGGGTATTGCATTGAGTTTGTAGATAGCCTTTGGCAATATTGCCATTTTGACTATATTAGTCCTCCCAATCCAGGAGCATGGGAGGTTTTTCCATTTCCTTAGTTCTGCCTTAATTTCATTTTTCATGTTTTTAAAGTTCTCATCATAGAGGTCTTTCACTTCATTGGTTAAGGTTATTCCTTGGTATTTTATGTTTCTTGAGGCTATTGCAAAAGGAGTTGCTTTCCTGATTTCAGGCTCGTTCTTCACGTCATTAGCATATAGAAATGCCATTGATTTTTGAGGGTTTATTTTATATCCTGCAAGTTTGCCAAATTTTGGAACAGCTGTAGTTGCTTGGGAGTAGAGTCTATGGGGTTTTTTAGGTGTAGGATCATGTCATCTGCGAAGAGAGAAAGTTTAACTTCATCTTTTCCTATTTGGATCCCCTTTATGTTTCCTTCTTGCCTAATTGCTCTGGCTAGAATTTCTAGGACTATGTTGAAGAGGATGGGAGAAAGCAGACATCCCTGTCTTGCTCTTGATTTTAAAGGGCATGGCTTTAGCTTTTCACCATTTAGAATTATGCTTGCTGTTGGTTTGTCATAAACTGCATTTATTATATTCAGGAGTGTTCCCTGGAATCCCAATTTTTCCAGGGCTTTTATTATAAATGGGTGCTGGATTTTATCGAACACCTTTTCCTCATCCTGAGATATAACCATGTGGTTCTTTACCTTGCTTTGGTTGATGTGGTGGATTACATTAATAGACTTGCATATATTGAACCAACTTTGCATCCCTGAGATGAATTAAGTTTGATCACGGTGTATGAATGCACTTAATATTTATCCCCTCTTCTTAGTGTCTTTGAACTAATTATTAGTTGAAGGCCTAGGTGTACACATAATGATACATAACACTGGTAAGTTTTCTCTTCTTGGGCTAAGTCCATCCCAGCAGATGTTCAGATACCCTGATGGGTAGCAGCATGATATTATCAAGAACGTCTCAAGAAATCATAGAGAGGGACTATGAGACCCTTCATCTCACAGGCAGAAGTCTGCCAGTTCATCTCCCAAGTACCTTCAGTTAGGAAAGTCAGTGAACTTTGCACATGAATTTTAATGCTTCCATAAGTTCCTCATTCTAAAACAAGGCAGACATTCCCCCTAGTAACAACAACCATTAGCTGAGCACAAAATTTTCCTTTGGCTTGGTCCTCATTCTTGCACTCAGGCCCTGGACTCTCTGTCTGAGCTGGTTTGCTCCAGGCTAACACTCTACCACTTTGAGCCATAGCACCACTTCCAGTTTTCTGGTGGTTCACTGGAGGCAAGAGTGTCATGGACTTTCCTGCCCTAGCTGTCTTAAAACCATGATCCTCAGAAAGCAGCCTCCTGAGTAGCTAGGATTTCAGCCATGAGCCAAGAGGTAACTGGCTGACATTTGATTTTCCCCTCAGTCAAGCGTGTCCTCAGACTTCCTTAAGGACAACAGTGGACTCTGAACCACTTGGCAGGATCTTAAGGGCAGCTGGCATTTCCTGGTTTTTAAAGATAGATGCTGAAGTCACCCTTATTAGGATTGAATCAAGGCATCATCACTGAGCCTCTTGACAAGTTACTTCATTGGGTAAATTATTTCATGCAGAAGAATGTTTGGCTCATAGTAAGTCTAGTGTCTGTTGTATACCAGATACCCAGGTAGGCCTCGAACCCACGACAATGGTCATCAGCACTCAGTCAGTTGATCTTGGAGTCTTTTATTTAGCTAGGCATGGCATCTGATCCCCACCACTAGGATGGTGACAAACAGCACTAGGTCTCAGTAGGGTTGGTTTTTATTTTTTTTATTGTCAAAGTGATATACAGAGAGGTTACAGTTTCATACGTTAGGCCTTGGGTATATTTCTTGTAATGTTTGTTACCTCCTCCCTAATTCCCCCTTTCCCCTCCCCCTTTTCCTCTCCTCCCATGAGTTGTTCAATTGGGTTATACCAAATGGCTTTCGTTTTTGTGTAGTCGTTTGTTTTTTGATCCTTTCTCTCTCGATTTTGATATTCCCTTTCACTTCCCTAGTTCTAATACCAGTATATACAGTTTCCAATGTATTCAGATAAGATACAGTGTTAGTGCGGCTACAACCACAGGAAGGGGATACAAGATGATCATCTACAATAGAAGCTACACTTTCCCATGGCATATTGAAAGTAATTACAACAGTGATATAACAGTCGTTTCCATAACATGGAGATCATTTCACTTAGCATCACCTTATGCATTCATAAATGCAAAGCTATTAGGCTCTTATGATCCTTTACTGTGACTAGCCTAAACCTGTGCTAATTAGTCCCTATGAGGGAGACCATAGAGTCCATGTTTCTTTGGGTCTGGCTCACTTAACTTAGTATAAATTTTCCAAGTCCTTCCATTTCCTTACGAATGTGGCAATGTCATTCTTTCTGATAAAGGCATAAAATTCCATTGTGTGTATGTACCACATTTTACTGATCCATTTGCCTACTGAGGGACATCTGTGTTCGCTTCATATTTTAGCTATGACAAATTGTACCGTGATGAACATTGTTGTGTTGGTGGCTTTTGTTTGTTTTTGCTTGTGGTCTTTTGGGTAGATAGATGCCCAAAGTGGGGCTGCTGGTCATAGGGAAACTCTATATAAAACCTTCTGAGGAATCTCCATACCATTTTCCAGAGTGGCTGAATGAGTTTACATCCCCACCAACAATGATGTAGTGTTCCCTTTTGGCCAAATCCATTCCAACATTTATTATTGTTAGTTTTCATAATAAAGGACATTCTTACTGGGGTGAGGTGGAATCTCAATGTTGTTTTAATTTACCATACAACTTACAAAGGCTTCATATCTAAAATATATGGAGAACTAAAAAAATTAAGTTCCCCCAAAACAAAATCACAAGGAACCAACAGCCCCCTCAACACGTGGGCCAAAGACTTAAAAAGAGTCTTCTCTAATGAGTAAATGAGAATGGCCAAGAGACAAATGAAAACATGCTCTACATCACTGTTCATAGGTTTTTTAGATGCAAAAACTACCAATAGCATTCACAGGAGGTCTAGCAAGTTAGGCCAAGCAAGCAAGCAGACATAGAGTTGCAGAATTGCTGTTAGTGATCACAATTCCAGTAAACTCCAGTAAACAAAGCAATCAAACCAATACAATTCTTGGTTCTGGGTGTGATTTGTGTCTACCTATTCAACTTAATTAAACTTACATACTTCTCTTTCTGGAAATTCCCCCTAAATTAAAACATGCAAACTGATTGGTCTTGTTCATTCCTTTCTTTGCAAAGGTCAAGCAGCTCTTGGTTAAACTGCTTTGGGGTTCTCTTATTAGGCTAAGGTTTACCCTACCCCAGGCCCACTCCCTTCTCTAAGCCTGCTGTTTTTAAGGACTCAAAAGAGGGTTCAGCTCCACCTTTCACTTGGGTTCCACATTTCCAACTCCTTTTCTGGGGGCCTACCAAAGCAGATATCAGGGTAGTCACCCACAGTGACCATGAGAATAGAAACTGATTAAAAAAATACAACGTCCTTTCACTACAGCATCTTAGGGTCCCATGTTCACACTTCATTCCACTACTTCCACCTGTTCTCCATCATGTACATCATGAAAATAACTTCATTTTTGTCTGTAAAGAGCTCACAGAAGTTGTTTGAATGAGAAAACTCACAATATAAATGTGCAACCCAAATTTGGCATTGACCTTGCAATAGTGACATGTAATTTCTGGTTTCAGCAGCATCGTTGCTTCCTTAGGGAATAGTAAATGGATACATTCGTGCATGCCTCTGTATAAGGAATTCTTATGGAAAACTGTTGGAGTCAGATAGCAATGTGTGGTGGATTTATGGAGACTGGGTAGGTGAAGTGACCATCTGGGTATGATGCCTTAATAACTTTGGTTATTTGATGTATCCATGCAAAGGATTTCTTTGTCTGACCATGTTTACTGCAAGTCTGACATGACATCCTCTAATTGAAACAACTTGCATTATCCCAGATGGCTCTCATGCACATAGTTTCTTTACACAGACATTGGACCAAATACATCACAGACAACTCCTTCCCTGGGGCCTCACTATCTGTGATCTTGAAGGAAATCAAGGCACTTGGGATGAAGAAGGGGAATCTGCAAACATGATGTCCAACTCATGTTTTTCTTCTGCATGCAAGGCCACAGCTGCAGAGCCCCAGGAAATGTTTTTACACATTCTTTCTGGGGATTTACAAGAGGCTTCCATGAAAGGTGGGCTACAAGTATTTTTATGTCAATAAAAACACACACACACCCCTATAATATACACACACACACACACACACACACACACACACATATCTGACACTGTGGGCCTCACTACCAGCCACAATTTCACGTTGGCAGATGCTTCAGGGATGTGCCTTTTGGGTTTTCAACTCCTTCTGCTTCATCCTCTCCTTCCTGTTGGGTCCTTGGCTGCCACTAGCTGCTTTTCTACCATAAAGAAGCATGTGCACCTGGACAGTAATATGATGAATGCTGCATATTTCCCTCTCTATGCCATGAGAGTACCTAGCCGTGACAACGATGCTCCTGAGCATGAAAAGAAAATGCGGTATCTTATCATTTTATATTGATTTACTGATCTATTCTCGACATGGGGTATGTCTGAGGGAAGTCTAGTTGCTCACATGAATGCTCTACCGTGATCTCCCATCCCCATGCAAGACAAACACCGCGGGTTCATTATTTTATAAACTTTTAACAAATTATTTTAGCATTCTCCATTCTCATTTTCTAGTGCTTGTTAGTTTTATCAAAATATTTTAGCACACGAACTAATTATCTGCTGAAGAAGTCTGGGTGGGGTCCCCAGAGTTCTTTTTGCTGACACTCACACTCTGATTTTGAGCTGTCACCTGTACATTTTTCCAGTGATCTAAACATAAATCCAGGGGGGTAGAGGGAGTCTGTACCATTTCATCCCTCACAGTGAAGAGATACAGAAAACAGAGAAGAACAGTCCAGACCAGTTCTAACAATACAGGCAATTTGTCCTTTTCTACAACACAATATTTTCTAGTATCTGATTGCATTTCCTTTTACTTTCTTTCCTAATTCACCACTGGACCTAGTCTCCTCAATACTAAATCTCATCCTAGGCCCTTCTGCTTTCAATTTCACTTTCTCTTTCACATCAAAGTCCAATTAACCACATCATTCAGACAACTCAGAGCATTTGACATAAACCAGACAAACATACAAAAGTGGCAAGAGTAAAGGCAGTTTGACAAATCTGGAGAAACAGCGCTGCTAAGAAAAGGAAGGGAGAAAAATTCCGCTGGGGACCTAAAGAGAAAGAGAAAGTCACTCCTGGAAGTCTTCTGTTTGCCACATTCTCAGTTCAGGTCCGATTCCTAGGAGGAATTTCTCCCACCAGTGTGGGGGTTAGACACACTTACACACAGACCACATACGAAACACTTAACATAAACCCAAATCGCTTGCGGTAGCAAACCCAGGTAACAGGATACACATGGAGCAGACAATGCACAGATTTCTCCAAAAAATGTCTGCCTCCAAAAATGCCTGTACTGAGGAAAAATTTACTGACGTCGCAGAGAATGGTAAATTGTTTGAAACGCAGGTAACAGACTATGCATGGAGGAACAGACTACACATGGATCCAAAAAATTGTCTGTCTCCAAAATGTCTGTACAATTTACCCACATGGGGGTCTGGGACGTCTCTCACAGATCCCATTGGCAGCCCTACAGTGTGACTGCCAAGGCTCTTTTGCCAACCTCACACACACACACACACACACACACACACACACACATCTTGCAGGGCCACAATACATACACATTGGCAATGCCTCCCTCACTTACCAGCTGGATGTTCACGACCCCTTGGTCAGGTGTCTGGGTGGGTCAAAGGGGGTATCCCAGATGAGCCCCCACTGAAATGATCAAATTTTGATCCCCAAAAGACCTCCAGAGACCAAGACCAATGCAAGCAGCAAAAGGGTGTTTATTTCAGGCTAGCTCGGTCCTCTTCCTACTCACCACCCTGGTGGCACTAAGAGGCTCTGAGGCTAGGGCTTCCAGCTGTTTTATACATTCTTTGGGGAAGGCAGGGACTTAGCATACAACATAGTATCTTTTAACAAATCAACGCACACTGTGGGAAAATGATAAAATAATTCTAAAGCATGTTTTGGGCATTTGGTAGCGAGAAAGAATGTGGAAAGAGTCATTGGTCAGATCAAGGGACCGATGCATTTAAAATTGGTTGGTTAAGCCATGAGGGTGGAGCAGGAGGAAGATATGCACAGCTACAGGGTTTTAGATACTGGAAACCACACTTGTGAGGAGGAGTTCTGGCAACTCTAAAACTTGTTTTTCTTCTCTGCCAGTCACTCTTATGGGTGTTTATGGTTTTTGTGAGAAGTATCTGTCCCAGGGCATTTCATGATCTTTAGGACTTACAATAAGGTCAGTCAGGTACAGAATCAGGTCTTAGTACAATATGGGGTTATTCTAGTCCTTCACTCTGGCTCTATATATACCTTTCACTTGTTTTCTACATTTCCAACTCCTCTTTTGGGGGCCTACCAAAGCAGCTATCAGGGTAGTCACCCACAGTGATCATGAGAATAGCAACTGATTTTTAAAAAAAACAACAGCATCCTTTTCCTACAGCAACTTAGGGTCCCATGTTCACACTTCATTCCTCTATTTCCACCTGTTCTCCATCTCGAACACCATGAAAATAACTTCATTTATGTTTGTAAAGAGCGCACAAAAGTTGTTTGAACCAGAAAGCTCACAATATAAATATGCAACTCAATTTTGGCATTGACCTTGAAATAGTGACATGTAATTGCTGGTTTCAGCAGCATCATTGCTTCCTTAGGCAATAGCACATGGATGCATTTGTGCAGGCCCCTGTATAGGGAATTCTTATGGAAAACTGTTGGAATCAGCTAGTAATGTGAGGTGGATGTTAAGGAAATGGGGTGGGTGAAGTGACCATCTGGGTATGATGCCCTAATACTTTTGGTTATTTGTTGTATCCATGCAAAGGATTTTTTGTCCCACCATTTCACTGTATGTCTGACACAGTATCCTCTGTGCAATCCAGTTGCATCATCCCACATAGCTTTCATGTACATAGTTTTCATGACATAGATGTTGGATCCAATATATTAAGCATAACTCCATCCCTGAGGCCTCACTATCTGTCATCTTGCAGAAAATCATGGCAACTGTGAACAAGAAAGATAATCTGCAAACATGCTGACCAACTCATATTTTTCTCCTGAATGCAAGACTGAAGCTGCAGAGCCCCAGGAAAGAGTTTTGCACGTTCTTTCTAGGGATTCACAAGAGGCTGGAATGGACGGTAGCTACAGTGTACATGTGTGTCAATTAAAAGACACATGTGCACCTAAACAAAGATATATGTCTACACACAGGACACTGTGGGCCTCATTTCCAGCCAAGATTTCAGCTTGGTAGATGCTTTCGGTATGTGTCTTTTGATTTTCACAGTCCTTCTTCTCCAGCTTCCCTCCTTGAGAAGTGCTTAGCTGGCACTAGCTGCTTTTCTACCATGAAGCAGCATGCCCACATGGATGGAGATGCTATGATTGTTGGGTTTTTCCCTCTCTACACTTTGGGAACAGATGGCAGTCAGAGCAAGGATTTCAGGAATGAACTGCACAAGGTGTAAGTAATACATCATTTTTTTCCATTTACTGTTTTGTTGTCAGTATGGACAATGGCTGTGGGAACTCTGGGTACCCAAACAAATGTTCTCTGTCATCTCTATACTGACCTCCCATCCCTAAGCACCAGACACAATTATTTTATTTTGAATCGACTGTGGAGTCATTTTCTACCAGCTAGTAGGAGAGCACCTGGAGTTTCCTGTCTTTCCACGCCTGTAAACTCTTCATTTAATTGCACTATCCCTGTGTCTCCTCCATCCCACCTGTCATGGCAAGGATGAAGTGATGTGATTACAAACCACCCAAGTCAGTGACATAAGTTCTGTACTTAAAGGCTGCAGATACATTTTCTCCCCACAAGCCAGTGGTCTGAGATTCATTTGCTATCCCTTATATTGTGAGGATATTTATAAAAGTTCTTATTGTGGGCTCGTGGCTTGTGATGATGATCTTAAATACTCATGAGGCTTCTAACTAAGGATTGGGGTTTATAACCAGGCCAGGCATAGAAATCATTGAGACATTTATTTCCAAGTAAGCACCAACACCTTGAAGGAGAGCTGTAGATCAGTGGTAGAGTAAGGTCAAGGATAGTACCTGGGCTCTGATTTCAAGTGCTAGGGCACGCACACACACACACACACACACACACACACACACACACACACACACAAATCTCTCTTTATTTGTAGAAAAATAGTTACTGTTTCAAATTAAGCATTGTGTCATTATTTCATGTCAGATATGCTCCACAATCCAGACATAACCAGGCATTATAAAAGATCCCTTAAAAGAGAATTTTATCGGGGCTGGGGATATGGCCTAGTGGCAAGAGAGCTTGCCTCGTATACATGAGGCCCTGGGTTCGATTCCCCAGCACCACATATACAGAAAATGGCCAGAAGTGGCGCTGTGGCTCAAGTGGCAGAGTGCTAGCCTTGAGCAAAAAGAAGCCAGGGACAGTGCTCAGGCCCTGAGTCCAAGGCCCAGGACTAGCCAAAAAAAAAAAAAAGAGAGAGAATTTTATCTGCCCACGGTGAGTTCTGTTTAATGCCTGAATGTGCAAAGCCTAGGCTTTCTGTTGTAGCAGTCTCTTAGTAATAAATGGGTATACAAAAGAAAAGAAAAGAAAAATATCTATGTGAAACTTCATGAATTCTTAGCTGCATAATCCATGCCTCTTACAAAAGAAAATGTCATTTTCCCTCTCATATTCATTTCTTTTTAAGTGCAGTGTGACAAGTGTATTCTAAGGTCATTGTCCACAGTTTGGAGCCAAGAGAGCTGGGATAAAAATCGTTCTCTTACATGCCATGGAAGATATGTGTCTTTACCTTATCTGTCACTGGTATTTTTCCTAATCGTTTTTTTTTTTTTTTCTGGTACTGGGAACCCAAGGCCTAGGCATTGTTCTTAGCTTTTTTTTTTTTTTTTTTTTTTTTTGCTCAAGTCTATTGCTTTACCACTTGAGCCACAGCTACAAATATGCACTTTTTGGATCTTATATTTTATATGCTTGATGTCCTCATAACATAAACTGAATGACTCAAAACATAAGATTTTTCACACAGGTGGAGCTCCCTACTCCAAGATAAAGGCCATAGGATAGTTGGTGTCTCAGGAAATCCTGTTCCATATTTAATGGGAAAAAGCTTTTTGCTCTGGTGCATGTGATAACAGAAAATAAGAATAATCACTCACAGCTTAAGTACGTTTCTGAATCTCATTAATTTCCTCATCAAATCCTCTATAAAAGCATAAGTCACTACATTTACATTCCAGCCAAGAGGCATTGTATGAACAAATTGATATGTAAGAAACTATTCAAATTTATTTTTAATACTAAAAGAAATGCACCTTTCATCTACTTCAGCTGGTTACCATAATATAACATCATGTGTGAGACTGTGATGGATAGAAATCTTATTATTCACGGAACACCTCATTTTCACCTGTTAGCTTACTGTTAGCTTTGCTACTTTTGATCAAGCCATAACAGGTTCCCTGGTCTTTATCAGATGGTCCCAAAGGAGGCATCGATGGCCACTACCATGTTCTCCTTACTGCTTCATTTCCATTGGAACTGGGTGGGACTGTTTACCTTAGAAGATGAGATTGGTTTGTGCATTCTTCCAGAATTGAGAAAACAGATGGCCAGACATAGTTTTTGTGTAGACTTTGAGCTAACAGTCTCAAACTATTTCCAGTCATTGAAATTCCTGTCAATTTATGACCAGATTAATAAGTCATCAGCAAATGTCCTCATTATATATGGCGATAATGAATCCATACTCGATGTAATTAAGTGTGTGGAGCAATATTTCTTAAAAGGCAAAGTTTGTATCCTGAACTCACAGTAGGATTTCACCACGAGAAGGAGATATTTCATTCTAGGATCATTCCATGTCCTTCTCATTTTCTCACAACATCACCAAGAAGTTTCCAGATTCACAGATTTTGTCAAGGAAGTAAACCCTTCCACATACCCAGGAGACGTTTTCCTTGCTTGGCTGTGGTTTCTCTCTTTTAATTGCTCAGATTCTGTGTCTGACTGTGTAACATGGAAGAACTTTCCTCCTGATGCCTACTTGGATTGGTTGGCTGGGCACACTTTTGACATGACTATGTCTGCAGACAGTTACAATATATACAACGCTGTCTATGCTGTGGCCCATGCTCTCCATGAGATGCTTCTTCATCAAGCAGAGGTACAAACAATGGGAAACAGAAAAGAGACAATGCCTTCCCCTGCACAAGTAAGGCCTTCTGTTATAGGTGGCACATACTGTAAGCAAAGTTCAGGCCAGTAACGGTGACAAAATTAATTTGATGTTCTATAAATTCTTTCATTTACAAATAGCATCTATATATTCCTGGCTGACATTTTGAAAACTGTAAAAGCACTTTTTCCTATGAGATTCTTACATGGTAGCAATGGATGACATGTGAAACTGAATTACACATATTTTTCATAACTGACATGATTTCATTCCACTTTAGGTATCACTAATATAGTAAGCATACACTAGAGATGTTCATAAAATTAGTGTTTATTGACAAACTGCAGCCAGGCAACTGAGAACTGTGTCCTTGATGACTATTTACATGCAACTGGTTTCTATTGAAAAGAGGCTTTCTACTCCTTCAGATTCTGAAAGATTATATTTATCCAACCATACAATTTCTTCTGGTGTACTTCATGGGGTGTCTTGGCTATACTTGAATTCTGAGTCGTATATACACTGAAATCAGGAGCTTTCCTTGGTTTAGATTTTCTTTTCACTTCACTCTGGGATGTATTTCAATATAAGATGATATATCTTTTTAGCTGCATGGTTTTCTGGAAAACATCCAGTTCCACAATCCTGCTGGAGATCAAGTGATTTGGGATGAGGAAAGGAAGTGGGAGGCAGAGTATGACATTGTGAACATTTGGACTTTTCCAGACGGTCTTGAATTTAAGGTGAAATTAGGAAAGTTTCCTCCATATGCCCCACCCGGTCATTAGCTGTCTTTATCTATTGATATGGCACAGTGGGCCATAGAGACTTCAGAGGTTGGTTAAATTTAATTATAAAGCTATAAGGACACATAAGGAAGAGAAAAAAATCACCATTAAAAATGTATATCTGGTTGGATGTCAAGAATTTAGTCCTGAAATACTACCTACTCAGGTGGTTGCGATCTGAAGAACAGGGTTTGAAGTAAGTCCAAGCAGGAACACCTGTATGACTCTTATACTCATTTAACCACCAAAAAAGCAAGTTTGGGCATTGGTAGCACATGCCTTTAATCCTGTGCAATCAGGAGACTGACATCCTAATCTAAGATTATGGGACAGTTTAAAGCCTGACCTGGCCAAAACAATCTCTGAGAGTCTTATCTCAAGTGATCACCAAAAAGCTCAGGTTAAGCTGTGGATCAAGTGGTAGAATGCTAACCTTGAGCAAAACATTCTAAGCACCAGGAGTAGCAACAAAAGAGAAATTCAGAATTGCTAATGTGGATTTCGAATAAGGTCATAAAATATAAACTGTGTATTTCTTAGCAGGTTTCTAACACCTGACAAAGTTTACCCGTGGAATCAATTTATTTGGCTGAAAAGTTTATTTTACTCCCTTCTGTGGAGGATTCATTCAATGGTTAGTTGGCTTGCTACTTAGGTATCTCTGGTGAGAGGAATCATTGAAGGAGTCTTGTGACAAGCTTTTCAACTCATGGACACTGACATGTAAGATGGTATGATGGATAGAGGGTTCACATCACCTTGTAAAAGGGAAGTCTGCATTATTTACAGCATACTTTTAATGGTAAATGGAGAATTATTTCTCCTTGCTGTTCACAATCTCACAGATGAACAGGAGACGACATGAATTCACAGGAATCTCCATAGGGCTGGCAAATAGCATTTACCTTCTGCCATTAAGGTAAAAATTCTTAAATGTCTCACACTTCTCAAGGTTTTTGTGATCATGTGATATGGAACAGATAACGGTATTCAATTTATGGACTGGATTTATGTGCTTAAATCTTTCCACTTAATAATACAATTGTTTAAAAGAATGGAATTAGTAATAAGTTAGGTACAACATTGAACAGTTATTGATACCTATCAGATTTCCATCAGCCTCCTCAGTCTGTCTGTAGTGAAAGTTGTGGTCCTGGATTCAGAAAATCGTATCAGGAGGGAAAGGCTGTCTGTTGCTTTGATTTAATTCCCTGCTCAGAAGATGACATTGCTAATGAGACAGGTAAGATTATGGCTGAGGGAGAAATACATACTCACTCCTGGAATACCCCAACCCACGGCAAGGCACAAAGTCATGTATTCAGATTGCAGAATCAAATTCCTTCCATCACATAGCAATTAGACTGCAACAAGGGCGATAATGTTTCTTGAAGATAATAAACAAAACATGGGCTCTGAAGAAAAAATAGGCTAAATTTTTTCTTTTTTTAAATTTTTATTATAAAACTGATGTACAGAGAGGTTACAGTTTCATACATTAGGCATTGGATACATTTCTTGTACTGTTTGTTACCTTGTCCCTCATAGCCCCCTTCCTCCTCCCCCTGTCCCCCCCCTGAGGTGTTCAGTTCACTTACACCAAACAGTTTTGCAAGTATTGCTTTTGTTGTTGTTTCTCGTATTTTACCCTTTGTTTCTCAGTTTTGGTATTCCCTTTGAATTTCCTAATTCTAATACCAGTACACACTGTTTCCCATACACTCAGATAAGATTACAGAGATAGTGTAGATACAATCACAAGAAGGTGATACACGAACATCATCAATAGTAGAAACTACAGATACACATGGGATGTTGAAAGTAGTTACAACTGTGATATAACAATCATTTTCATAAAATGGAGTTCATTTCACTTAGCATCATCTTATGTGATCATAAGGGTATAGCTATTGGGCTCTTGTGATCCTCTGTTGTGACTTGCCTAAACCTGTGCTAATTATTCCCAATAAGGGAGACCATAGAGTCCATGTTTATTTGGGTCTGGCTCACTTCACTTAGTATAATTATTTCCAAGTCCTTTCATTTCCTTACAAATGAGGCAATGTCATTCTTTCTGATAGAGGCATAAAATTCCATTGTGTATATGTACCACATTTTCCTGATCCATTCGTCTATGGAGGGGCATCTGGGTTGGTTCCAGATTCTCGCTATGACAAAAGTGAGCTGCAATAACATTGTTGTGCTGGTGGCGTAACTTTGATTTTGTCTGTAGTTTTTTGGATAGAAACCCAAAAGTGGGGTTGCTGGGTTGTAGGGGAGTTCTATATTTAGTCTTCTGAGGAATCTCCATACTGCTTGCCAGATTGGCTGAACCAGTTTACATTCCCACCAACAATGAAGTAGGGTTCCCTTTTGGCCACATCCCCTCCAACAACAGTTATTGTTAGTTTCCTGATATATGACATTCTTACTGGGGTGAGATGGAATTCCATTTCCTTTATGGCCAGTGATGTAGAGCACTTTTTCATATGTCCCTTGGCCATTCTAATTTCCTCATCAGAGAAGTCTCTTTGTGGGTCTTAAGCCCACTTGATGAGTGGGCTATTAGTTCTTTGCGGTTTTGTTTTGGAGGAAAGTAAATTTTTTAGTTCTGCATATATTTTAGATATGAGGCCTTTGTCTGTTGAATGGCCAGTAAAGATCTTCTCCCAGTCTGTGGGCTTTCTGTTTATCTTGCAAGCTATATCCTTTGCCGTGCAGGAGCTCTGCAGTTTGATGCAGTCCCATTTGTCCAACCTTTCTTTGATTTGTAGCCTTTCTGTTCTTTGTTCAGGAAGTTACGTCCTGCGCCAAGGAGCCCAAGTGTTTCTCCTACTTCTTCCTTTAGTGTTTTCAGGGTGTCTGTTTTGATTTCGAGGTCTTTAATCCATTTGGAATTGATTTTAGTGCAGGGTGATATATAAGGATCTAGTTTTAGTTTGTTGCATGTGTTGAGCCAGGTTTTCCAGCACAATTTGTTAAAGAGGCTATCTTTCTTCCAAACTATTGTCCTAGCCCCTTTATCAAAGATTAAGTGGGCATAGTTCTGTGGGTTCATTCCCGGGTCTTCAGTTCTGTTCGATTGGTCTTCAGGCCTGTTCCTGTGCCAATACCAAGCTGTTTTTATTACTATAGCTTTATAATACAGCTTGAAGTTGGGTATTGTAATTCCTCCAGCACTGTTCTTTCTGCTTAGGATTGTTTTTACTATTCTAGGTCTTTTGTTATTCCATATGAATTTCTGGATTGCTTCCTCTATTTCAC
Source organism: Perognathus longimembris pacificus (assembly GCF_023159225.1). Classification (NCBI taxonomy): domain Eukaryota; kingdom Metazoa; phylum Chordata; class Mammalia; order Rodentia; family Heteromyidae; genus Perognathus; species Perognathus longimembris. The sequence goes on from NC_063178.1 coordinate 30,187,542, forward strand.
CAAAAAATGGTGTTGGCATATTAATGGGTATTGCATTGAATTTGTAGATAGCCTTTGGCAATATTGCCATTTTGATTATATTAATCCTCCCAATCCAGGAGCATGGGAGGTTTTTCCATTTCCTTTGTTCTGACTTAATTTCGTTTTTCAAGGTTTTAAAGTTCTCCTCAAAGAGGTCCTTCACTTCTTTGGTTAAGGTTATTCCTAGGTATTTTATGTTTTTGGAGGCTATTGCAAAGGGTTGCTCTCCTGATATCAGCCTCGGTCTTCGGGTCGCTAGCATACAGAAAGGCCATTGATTTTTGAAGGTTTATTTTATATCCTGCAACTTTGCCAAAGTTTTGGATCAGCTCTAGTAGCTCGGGGGTAGAGTCTATGGGATTCTTTAGGTATAGGATCAAGTCATGTGCGAAGAGAAAGAGTTTAACTTCGTCTTTACCTACTTGGATCCCCTTTATATTTTCTTCTTGCCTGATTGCTCTGGCTAGGAATTCTAGTACTATGTTGAAGAGCAGGGGAGAGAGTGGACATCCCTGCCTTTTTCCTGATATTAAAGGGAATGGCTTTAGTTTTTCACCATTTAGAGTTATGCTTGCTGTTGGTTTGTCATACACTGCCTTCATTATATTCAGTTATGTTCCCTGGAATCCCAGTTTTTCCAGGGCTTTTAGCATAAATGGGTGCTGGATTTTATCAAATGCTTTTTCCGCATCCAGAGATAAAACCGTTTGGTTCTTTAGCTTGCTCTTGTTGATGTGGTGGATTACATTAATTGACTTGCGTATATTAAACCAGGTTTGCATCCCTGGGATGAATCCAGTTTGATCGTGGTGTATGATTTTTTGATGATCTGTTGAAGTTGATTGGCCAGAATTTTGTTGAGAATTTTTGCGTCTATGTTCATCAGGGAGATCAGTCTGTAGTCCTCTTTCCGTGATGAGTCCCTGCCTGGTTTTGGGATGAGGGTTATACTGGCTTCATAGAATGAGTCTGGAAGTAAACGTTCTCTTTCAATTTCATTGAAGAGTTTCAGAAATATTGGTGTGAGTTCTGTTTTGAAGGTCTTGTAGAATTCTGTGGTGAACCCGTCTGGACCTGGGCTTTTCTTGGATGGGAGATCATTTATTGCCGTTTCTATTTCAATACTGGATATGGGTCTGTTTATTAGGTTTAAATCTTCATGGTTCAGTTTGGGGATATGAATTTTTTCTAGGAAATCATCCATTTCTTCCAAGTTCTCGAATTTGTTGGCATAAAGGTTTGCAAAATAGTCCCTTATTATTTTCTGAATTTGGGTTTTTTCTGTGGTGATGTTACCTGTTTTATCTCATATCTTGTTTATTTGAGTGTGCTGCTTTTGTTTTTTGGTCAGGTTTGCCATGGGTCCGTCTATCTTGTTGATTTTTTCAAAGAACGAACTCTTTGTTTTCTTGATTCTTTCGATGTTTTTTTTGTCTCTAATTGATTTATTTCTGATTTTATTTTAATTATTTGCTTCCATCTATTGACTTGGGGTTTGGCTTGTTGTTCTCTCTCAAGGAAATTAAGGTGCTTGCTTAAATTATTGAGTTGCTGTTTCTCCAGTTTGCTGATGTATGCACTCAGCGATATAAATTTTCCTCTGAGTACTGCCTTTGCTGTGTCCCAAAGGAGCTGGTACTTTGTGTCCTCAACTTGTTTGAATTCCATAAACATTTGAATTTCCTTTTTAATTTCTTCAATGACCCTCTGATGGTTCAGCAGTGTGTTGTTTAGTCTCCATGAATTGTAGCAATTTCTGTGGTGGCTGTTTGAGTTGTTCTCTAATTTTATTCCGTTGTGGTCTGAGAGAATGCAGGGAATGGTTTTGATACTTCTGAATTTGTACAGATTTTCTTTGTGCCCTAAGATGTGTTCTATTTTGGAGAATGTTCCATGTGCTGCCGAAAAGAATGTGTAATCTGTCCTTGCTGGGTGGAATATTCTGTAGATGTCGATTAAGTCTAGTTGGTCTATGCAATTGTTTATTTCTGTGGTTTCTTTGTTCAGTTTTTGGCGTGTTGATCAGTCCAGTGGTGATAGTAGAGTGTTAAAGTCGCCAACTATCAATGTGTTTGGGTCTATGAGTGATTTTAGAGCCAGTAGTGTTTGTTTGATGAAGTTGGGTGCTCCTGCATTTGGTGTGTAGATATTTAGAATGGTTATTTCTTCCTGTAGGAGAGATCCTTTTACTAGTATGTAGTAACCTTCTTTGTCTCTTCTTACCTTTTGTAATTTGAAGTCAATTTTGTCTGATACTAGGATTGCAACTCCAGCCTCCTAATGGGGGCCATTTGCTTAATAGATTTGTTTCCAGCCTTTCACTTTTAGATGTTTACTTTTGCTGGATAGATATGTCTCTTGGAGGCAGCAGAAAGATGGATCTTGATTTTTGATCCAACTTATGAGCCTATGTCGTTTGATTGGAGAATTAAGTCCATTAATATTGACAGTTAGGATTGAGAGATGATCGTTTGATCCTTTCAGTATCACTATCTTGTTTAAAGCTGTGTCTTCCCATTTCTTGATCTGATGTTTACTAATTAGGGTCCATTTCTCTGTCTGTATTGGGATCTTGATTATTTTCCCTGTATAGTACATCTTTAAGGATTTTGTGTAAAGCTGGTTTGGTGGAGTTATATTGTTTCGGTTTTTCCTTATCGTGGAATACTTTTATTTGACCTTCAGCTATGATGGAGAGTTTGGCTGGGCACAGAATTCTTGGTTGGTAGTTATTTTTATTTAGAGTTTGGTATACTTCATTCCAGGCTCTCCTTGCTTTCATGGTCTCTGCTGAGAAGTCTGGGGTAATTCTGATTGCTTTTCCTTTATATGTGATTGTTTTCTTTGCCCTAACAGCTTTGAGTATTTTTTCCTTGCATTCTTGCTGAAGCTGTTTTGATCACAATGTGTCGGTGGGATGTCGTATTCTGGTCTGGTCGATTTGGGGTTCTAAATGCTTCTTGTATCTGTATAGGCCTTTCCTTCTGGATATTTGGGAAGTTCTCAGCTAATATTCTGTTAAATAGGTTGCCTATCACATTAACCTCTTTCTCCAAGTTTTCCTCAATACCTATTATCCTTAAATTGGGCTTCCTGATCGTGTCTTGAATCTCCTGTAGCGATCTGTTTTGTTGATTGGACTGGATTTGTATTGATTTTTTATCTTTCTCCATAGAATCTAAGGAAACTTCAGCTCCCGAAATTCGATCCTCTGCTTCAGTTAGTTGGGACTGTAGGCTAGTTACTTGATTTTGAATCTCTTTTGCTTCTGACTGGTCTTTCCTGATAATTTCCATGTCATTTCTTAGGTCTTGTATGGACTTCTTTACTTCATTACTTTGGTTTTGAGAGTTGTCTCCCAAATCTTCAAGCTGGTTAGCTATCTTTTCATTTGACTCTTGAAGTTCATTTATCTTTCTATTTGTTGATGCCATGAAATTCTCCATTAATTTTTGCTTTGCCTCCTCATGCTCTGGAATAATTGACTGAAGAGATACAAACTTTTCATTTATTATGTTTATCAGTAGACTTTGTAGAGCATTTTGAGGGTTCTCTTCTATGTCTTTGATTGGCTGCTCTGCTTCTTGCTTGTTTTGAGTGGGAGATAAGACTTCATTGTTTGCCTTCTTTCTTGTGTTTCTTCTGCCCATTTGAATTGGGGATGCCAGTCTACCAGCACCTGTGAGCACCTTTTAAGACCCATCGCAGCCCTTACCAAGCACTGTTGTGTAAATCTTACAAGTTCACAATTATGTACAGATACCTTGTATACCTGTCTATAAAATTAGATTTGGTGTTCCTAAAGAATACAATCTCAATATAACAACTGATCCTGAGCCCTGTATTCAGTAGTTACTTATTTACTGTTATAACCCTATATGCAATTCTTGTTTTTATATTAAGATCTTTTAGGACTGGCTTTCTCTATGAACCCCTTTGCTTCACTCTTATTAAGCTGGGATACCCTCTATCCTCTATCCAGGAGTCATTGGAGACTGGAGGTCCAGGCAGTAAGTCAGGAGGGTAAGTTGGAGGTAGTAAAGAGAATAGAGTAAAATGTATTGGGGAGGGGAGGTGGTGATTTTGGTTTAGTTTCAGTGACATGTAAGTGTCGAGAAGAGTAGAATCAGTAGAGAGAGTAAGGTTTCAATGATAGATAATGGAGAGTTAGCATAAAAGAGTGGACGTGTTCTTCATAGGAAAGTAAGTTTTAAAGAAAGAGAACGCAGAGAGAGAAATAAAGTAAAAGTAGTGGGAGACAGACGCACACAACAGAGAATAATTATTTAAAAAAAAGAAAATAAAAAGGAAAAAAATTTTAAAAATCAGCAAAGGAACAGCCCAAACAAACAGAAAAGAAAAAAAAATCTTAATAAAACAAACTGGTAAAAATACAAAACATGGGGGGAAAAAAAAGACGACGTTTCCGAATTGGAAAAAAATTTTTTTTTAAAGTTTAAGAAAAATTTTTTTTAAAGATCAAGAAATTTTGAACAGATAAAGAAAAATTATGTAGTCTTCTTTGTTTGGGTCCTGTTTCCACAGTCTCTGGTTTCCTTATGATGGTCTGCAATCTATATTCCTGATTTTCTGGGTTTGGCAGAATTCAGCTTGCTCCTCTGTTTGCTGCAGGGCCGTGGCCTTTACAGACTGCCATTGAATAGGCTGTGAACTCAGCAGGGAGGTGCGCCTCTGGCCTCTTTTACCCAGCTGAGAGGTGCTTGCCTGTGCAAGGCTTCTGCCTCCTGCATGGGGCGGCCTCTTTCGCGGAGGTGGCTTTGGAAAGCAGCTCCTTTTTGGGCTGGGAATTGGACTTCCTCTGTGACGGGACTGTTTAACTGTCTCAGGAACCTCAGTCTGGTGTTTCCCTGCCGCTGGGAGCTGGTGGCTGTTTTTGCTTTAAATTTAGAAGTTCCGGCGGGCAAGGTGGGGCACCTCTGGCTAAGCCGAGGCCCAGGGCACACCTCCCACCTGGGCAGGGGGCGTTCTCCTGGGCAGAGTTGGCTCTCGCTGATTGGTCCCTCTTGCCCTTTTCAAAGATGGCTAATTTGACCTCGCTTTTCCCAGGCCTGCTTTAGTTTCAATCTGGTCTGACCCTATGCCAGTGGCAAAGATGGAGCTTTGCTCTGGCGGTGGGGGCAGGGCTGCCTTGCTGGAGTTGCTCTGTGGTCGCAAGTGAGAATATCTTTCGTGGGTACTCACGCTTTCTTGGCGATTTCAGGTTGTCCGTGCTCAGGCGCTGGCAGGTCTCCGCTGTGTGCTTTACCTTCGTGGAGTGCGGTTTGCTGTGATGGGCACTGTGCCAGTGCCGCCGACACTGGTGGGGCCGTGGGAAACCGCCCAGAGCTCAAATCTCTGTTTTCAGATGTGCAAAGTCGGTTTTTCCTTCCTGGCCAGAATCCCTGTACTGTTACAACTTAGGCTGGTTGTATTTCTAGTGGTAAAAGTTTCTATGGGGTGAGAAATCTGCAGTGCTGGAGGGAGCTGAGCTATTGCACTTCAGCTGCTCTGCTGTCTTCCCGGAAGTCTCTAGGCTAAATTTTTTCTACTCCTTTGTATGCAGTTTTGTTCAACTTATTAATCATGTAAGATCAACTGCTATCATATGAAGTGCAATGCCTTCTTAAGAACAAGGTTGTCGTGTTCTTTAAAATTACATATAAAATACAAAGGAAACAGACATGTCCATCTTTATTCCCTTCTGAACAGAATTGTTCTTGCAACAAAGTGAATATTATGAGTTGAGTTTATGGTACAAAGGAGGAACAAGTGTTGTGCATACCGTGATTTTATACCTTCCATTCGTGGTTTGATTCCCTGTTCACCACCACTTTACAGGGGCATAGTTGAGAAAAATACAGAAGTTTGAGGAAGGGTCCCAATACTCTTATTTATATAGCACTGAGACTTAGAAGGGAGTGCAAGCTTTACAATCCATGATAGTTAATGTGGTATTTCAGTTGTATGTACAGGCTGAAAATTATCATGGCAACATGAAGAGGTACAGAAAACAACTGTGAAGATATTATAAATGGCAAGATATATTACGGGTTAAATTCACTACAAGCAAAAAGTTTCAGTATGACATAAAAAGAGAGTGAAGGTGGGAATATGATAGAGACCTAAAAAGAATACTGGACATGTCTGGTAATACTTGGTATTTTTCCTATATGCTAGGAAGTATTGACATGGCAGAATTACCTCTAGATAGGAGTTTCTTAATTTCCTGCAAAATACTGAAAATAGACTGATGGTTATTGAACTTCTCACAAGATATGGAGCAGTGTGTGAAGTGTCCAGATCATCAGTATGCCAACACACAAAGAAACCAGTGCCTCCCAAGAGCTGCAAGATTCCTGGCTTAAGGGGAGCCCATGGGAATGGCCTTGGCCTCCATGGCTCATGGTTTATCAACAGTCACAGCACTTGTTCTTGGTGTCTTTGTGAAACATCAAACACCCCCATTGTCAAGGCAAATAACCAGGCTCTCAGCTACATTCTGCTCCTGTCCCTCATCTTCTGCTTCCTCTGTTCGTTGTTCTTTATTGGCCGTCCCAACACGGTCACCTGCATTCTACTGCAAACCACATTTGGAGTTGTGTTCACTGTAGCCATTTCTGCTGTTTTGGCCAAAACTGCAACTGTAGTTCTGTCCTTCAAGGCCACTTCTCCAGGGAGAAGGCTGAGGTAGCTGGTGGTATCATGGGCCCCTAATTTCATTGTTCCCATCTGCACCCTGATCCAAATGACTCACTGTGGTATCCGGCTGGGAACCTCTCCTCCATTCATTGACACAGATGCACACTCTGAACATGGCCACATCATCATCCTGTGTAACAAAGGCTCCCTCACTGCCTTCTACTGTGTCTTGGCATACCTGAGCTCCCTGGCCCTGGCCAGCTTCACTGCGGCTTTCCTGGCCAGGAACCTGCCTGACACCTTCAATGAAGCCAAGTTCCTGACCTTCAGCATGCTGGTGTTCTGCAGTGTGTGGCTCACCTTCCTGCCTGTCTACCACAGTGCCAAGGGCAAAGTCATGTTGGCTGTGGAGGTCTTCTCCATCTTGGACTCTAGTGCAGGGTTCCTGGGCTGCATCTTTGCCCCCAAGTGCTACATCATCTTGTTATGGCCAGACAGCAACTGTCTTCATGGATTCCAGGACTGAATACATTCTCAAAGAAATAGGTCCTCATAAGGTGAAACTTACATGTTTGGTAAAATATATTCCTTTTGTCCATCAGATTAGTCTTTATTGTTTCAATCCCTGAGACCATATGTCCAATTCACCACCACATCTCCCTTGTGCCAAAAGCCAGAAATAGAGCTCTGCCTAAAGTGGCAGATTACTAAACTGAGTACAAAACCTAAGGACAGCACCCAGGCCCTCATTTTAAGCCCCATGACCTCTACACACACCACACACACACACACACACACACACACACACACACACACAGTCTGTCGAGAAGAAATTCCTTCACTACTTCTGACATGGTTGGGAAAAGGATGGGACTCCAGATTGAAAAATTGGGGTGTTGCCAACATTTTGCCACAAAACAGACAGATTTCCCAAATGCCTAACCACCTCAGAAATGTATACAACTGAAGAGTCCCAAAATGAGAACAAATGAATCTGAGGTGTGATTTTATACCATTCTACTATTCAAATTCCACTGTCCAATGACAATGAAGAAACAAAATATAAAAATAAAATATGGATGTAAATAGTTTAAATATGAATAATGAAACAGGGAAATAATTTATCAATGGAAATGAAAGGGCTCACAGGCACCATAATGAGAAAAATATCCTCAAAAACAAGGAGAAAGTGCTGGGATGTAGCTCAGTGGCAAAGCACTTGTCTAGCAAGGGCAATGTCCTGGATTCGATCCCTAGTGCCAAAACAGAAAAGACAAAAGAAAATATAGTTAAAAAAACAAGGGGAAAATAAGTTTGTATACTAATTAGAATAATTAGTATCCTCAAAATAATTAGAATAATTAGAAATCCTCAAAAGGACTACAAGAAATTATGCATGAATAAAGTCACTTAAAAGATGCCATGACTGCTTTTGCTCAATGAGGAATGAGAACAAGGGCAATAGAAAGTGTTGGGAAGATAAAATTAATGAAACAATATAGCCTGAAAAAACAGTAAAATGAAGTTATTGTATAACCAGATTCTTCATTGTGGCAATTGCTTTTTTTTAAGTGATTTTTTTCTACAGAAAAGGAAAAGGTATATTAAAAACTGATTACAGAAAAAATATAGTATATAGTATATAGTATAATTATCTGGATGTGCAGCAACATATCAACTTTATTCAAATCTATATTCACAGACAATGTTTTTAACAAGATGGGAATATAACAGTGTAGTGGGAGTTTATAGTAATGATAATATAAAGTAAATGATGTCAATTGTTTAACGGCTGGACACCAGGACTGGAGACATGTAAGGTCTTTGCACTACCCATGAAACAGTACACTGTGGAAAGACCACTTAGATGAGTTGTACATCTATGTCAGCAAGTGGGAAATCACTTACAATGCCCAACAATTTACTTGATTTCCAAAGGGAACAGAGAAAATACATAAAAGCACCAAATTATAATGAAGACACAGAGAGCATGAGATGTTTTTAGTTATTCTGTAGGGACTAACCAAATAGAAAATGTTTGAATATGTCTATTAATCTAACTAGATCAACTTTCTATTTGAATTATCTACATATAATACTGTATAGACAATAAACAAGAAAATATTTCAAATAACCCGAGAAATAGTACAGGATATAAGCTCTATGCAACAGCCATTACAAATTCAAATGAACTGCAGGCAATAGAAAACATTTCCTACTAATTTTGAATTATTCAAAACCATTACATTATCAGTATTTGCAAATGTGTTAAAGTAACTTATGATGTGATGGATTGTCAGACAACATCAAAAGCCTAGTCAATTAAAGAAAAAAACAAAGAAATCTAGACATATAGGGAGACCAATGACTAAGAAAACAACCTGGAAAAGACTTTAACATTCACCATATGTGCAAGAATTTATAACAGGTAAGCTACCAACTACACTGTTGCTGCACGAGTCGCTGAAAATCAGAAAAGTAACCCGGAATCCAAGATAGGCAAAACCGTGAGAGATGGTAAAGCTGTAAGAAATGTTTCTCACCTAGACCACATTGTAAGCGGTCATCATTCTTCCTGAGGCACAGAAGGTGATGATCTGCAATGCTATTCCTCTTCCAACACTTGTAACACCAAACCTGTCGTGTTTCTTGAACCCAGTGTCATTGTTTGCTACCAAATGGATGTCCTACAATGCCATTATGACACCACCTAGACTTAGCATAGTCCCCACGAGTTCAGATCTCAGTTCCACTGCACTACCTCCAGTACACAAACCAGTGTAAAGTATGTGCTCATTCTATGTGGTCACCACCGACCTTCCTGAAGCGACAGAGGGCTGCCACAGGAGACACTGCCTTAACATCCATTCTCGCCATGTGGAAGATGATTATGAAAAACAAAGATGCTTTGATGACTCAGAACACAGGAGGCCTTACACATACACCAGTCCTTAGTACTCACACTGCACAGAAGTGTTGCCATGACTCAAACAGGTAGAGAAGTAGCCTTAAACAAGAAGTGAAGGGACAATGCCAACAGCCCCATCACAGACCAAAAAAAAAAAAAAAAAATACTGTACACCCACAGCAACACTCAAACACACAGTCTTTGTCCATCAAGCCGTCTTTCAAAATGCCCCTTTTTAGCCTTTCTCCATTGCAAGAAATTACCCTGCCTTACCAACCACCTGAAGACAAAACAGAACAGGTGAAATGCTTTTCCCAACCTCTGTAATCTATCTGGACAAACGGCTGTGATGCAGAGCTCTGACTCCAGCCTTTCTCCTTTAAAGCATCAAAAGACAGCAAAATCCTCAAAAGTTACCGGAAATCTTCTACCGTCTTCGAACGTTATTTTGGTAACTCCACTCTGTTTCTAAATTGTAGTATTTTTAACTTTAGTATTACTACTTTATACATATATTTTTATTTTTTCTTTCTTTGTTATATTGATTTTTTCTTTTCTTATTATAATTTTCTTCTTTAATTCTTTTTTCTCTTTTTCTTTTGCTTCTTAGTTTTCTTCTTTCTGTTTCTTTGCTTCCCTATACTCCTTTACTCTTATTTTCACCTCCTTTATTTTTTATTATATCACTTCATCTTACTTGTAATTTCACCCCAACTCATTTTCCTATCTCCTGGCCCTTCAGCCCTTTGTTTTCTTTAGTCTGTTGATCC